>NC_036848.1:3923478-4010103 GCF_002910315.2 Salvelinus sp. IW2-2015
TTCTACATGTTGTTGATTAACAACTAACGGTGTATCTGGAATTTCCAGTGGCCCTGCAGGTGGGCCACTTTTGAAAATGTATACAATCAACCACCTTCTGAAAGGTGGTGATTGATCTTCAGGCCCAGGGGCTATCATAATAAGTTTATACAACAGAATGGGTTTTGTTGTATATTACTCAGCCAGGTTGTTTCACCACGACTGGCATATCTTAATATCTACAACAGAAAGGGGCTGTTTCAGCCCAGGTGTGGCGGAGTAATAACTTAAACCAGAAGAGTGAAATGGTTTGGATTCAGACTCCCAGGGCCGCACTCTACTGTTACCAACAAGCAGAGGAGAGAAATTAGCTGACTCTTACGCCCCTAGAGAATGCTTAGGCATTAATGATTACCAACGAGAAAGGAGTTGATTCTACAGCCAGGACCCTGGCTCGAGTAATCTCATGTATGTTAAACGAAACGGTTGTTTGATTTCAAGCCCAGGTGCAGTAAAATAACATTGTACCAACAAGAAGGTTCGTTGATTTCAAAGGTCGATTTAAATTTTCAACACCCTACATGCCGCCTGGGCCGCCATGACTAATCAACTACCCATGCTCTTGTGTTTGGAAACTAAATTACAACTGCACAGCCCAGGGGATGCAATAGTCAACAATTCGACTTTCTTTTAACATTAATGTAGCCCCTAGGGCACCGGCGAAATCAACCGCCCCCTTTTCCTGGTATAGGGGCGAGTAATTAATTACATATACAGACCATAGTTCCCGATCCTCTGCAGCCCCAGCGCAGATAATTGTCATGACAACGAAAAGACGCTGATCGGCTTTTCAGGCCCTTCGAAATCAAGAGCGTACCTCTCTCCGATCTGTAACATTTACTGCCCTAGTAAGTTACAAACAGCACAGGTGAGGATGGAATTTTGCGCCTGGAAGGTCAATCCGTCCTTACATTTGAGATGTTTACACAAGGAGTTTGATTATACTTTCAAGCTCTTCACTGCCAGGCGGTGCCGGCTCGTGATCGAATTACCCTGCAAACAAAAGGGGAGCTTTCAGACTCCCGCGTTGCAGTCATTAAGTGTTGATACAATCTAACTCGCAGCTGCAAAGGCTGGGTGTTGAATCGATTACATCACCACTCATTTCTGTCATAGGGTTGACCAATACTCCCCTGGGCCTGGACAGATCAACACCATTTCGGTAGAGTGTAACATATTACGGCCGCTGGTGACACTGCGAAAGTCAACAACTTTCATTGTATGGGGTAACTTTACAAAGACGACTTGTCGCCCATGGGTCCTTTATAAATCCAAGCCTCCATTAGGTCATGGGCAGGATAATGTTCAACAGAGAAAGGTGGAATTTGATTTAACATTTCAGCCCAGGCACAGTCATGAGTTACAACAGACCCCAGCGGGTTGATTTCAAGCCCAGATCGAGCGGCCCACACTTAAAATCAACTTTAATTTCTGTGATGTAACATTACTGCCCCTGGGCTTGAAATCAACACCATTTTGTTGAACGATCTCACTCCCTGGGCTGAAATCAACCCCTTTCTGGTGTAGCACATTCTAGACACCTGGCTGAAATCAAACACTCTTCATGTTGTAACATTAATGCCCATGGGCTGAAAATCAGATACCCTTTCTGTCTGTAACAAATTTAATCTGCCCCTGGCTGAAATCAACACCATTTCTAATGTTGTAACCGTAACTACATTACATGCCGCATGGCTGAAATCCAACACGCATGTATCTGTGTGTAACATTACTGCCCCTGGGACTGAAAATAACTGCTTGCTTTACATTGTTTAGCCAAGGTTGGTAAGGCAGTAATAAGCTTGCCCCTGGGCTGAATTACAAACTCCCTTTATCGTTACAACAGAAAGGTGTGTAACATTTACTGCCCCTGGAGGCTGAAAGTCAACCGTTTATATCAGGCCTTCTGTGGGCGTAACAGTCATTACTTGACCACGTTACAACCAGAAAGGTTAGTTTGATATTCGCCCCAGGCCAGTAATGTCTACTAGCAGAAAGTGTTCAGTATGTTCGAGGAGCCCAAAATCAACGATAATTTCTGTGGAGCAGTAATTGTACAACATGAAAGAGAAGCTTATGATTGGACTTCTAGCCCTAGTGGGCAGAGTAATGTTACAACAGCAAGGTGTTGATTTATAGCCAGGGCTCAGGTAACAATGTTTTTAAACACGAAAGGATCGTTCGATTTCAGCCAACGAGATTGGCGTCAAGATCGTTCTATCCATCATGAAGTGGGCGCGTGAAGTGATCACCCAGGCAGAGCTCTAGACAAGAATTGTGTACAAGTATCACATGAATATGTCATCCTAGTCCCCCCGTGGCCGAAATGAGGAGCCACACCCTGGCGTTAGCAAAAGCCATGGCGACTACCCAACTGAGCCACGAATAGGAAATCAAGTCGCTTTCGTGTCAAGTCTGTTCCAGCAATATCGCCCCCTGAGGCTGTAAATCGTCCTAACTCCTATTGTAGAATTTTGTTAACACAAATCATACGCACCATGGGGTGAAATCAAACACGCTTTCAAGTGTTTGATTCCGGCTGTAAGTGAATTAAGGTGCCCGGGCTGACGTCAACGCTGCTTCTTTCGTGTGAACAGTTCGCGTGATAGCATCTCACATGACGCCCCTGGCGCTGGAAGGAGAATCATGACACCTTTCTGTGGGTGTACGGCCATGTCCATTCTACTCGCCACCGGGGCTGAACAATCAACACCTTTTCTGTCTGTAACATTACTGCCCCTGTCTTAAATCAAACTCCTTTCGGGTATGTACTACCTGACCCCTGCGCTGAAACTCAACAACCTTTCTGTTTGATAACCAATTACTCCCTGAGGCTGAACGATCAGACACCTTTGACTGTTGGAACACTTACCTTGCCCCTGCGCTGAAATCACAACCATTTTCGGTTGTAAAATCTTAATCGCCTGGGCTTGAAATCAACCCCTTCTGTTGTACACATACAAACTTCTACTGCCCTGGGCTGAAATCAACCCTTCTGATTGTACACATATTAAGCACTGGAGCACTGGCTGAAATAACTCCTTTCTGTTTGTAACATTATCTGCGAAGCTCGTCATGGGCTCGATAATGCAGAACTCTTTTCTGTTGTGGAGACTTTACTCGCACTCCTGGCTTGAAATCAACACTCTTCTGTTGTAATTACTGCGCCCATGGGCTGAAATTGCGAGACGGTCACTTTCTGTTGTAACATTACTTGCCCTGGGCTGAAATCAACTCCTTTCTGTTGTAACATTACTGCCCTGGGCTGAAATCAACTCCTTTCTGTTGTAACATTACTGCCCCTGGGCTGAAATCAACCCTTTTGTTGTAACATTACTGCCCTGGGCTGAAATCAAACTTTCTGTTGTAACATTACTGCCCTGGGCTGAAATCAACATTTCTGTTGTAACATTACTGCCCCTGGGCTGAAATCAACACCTTTCTGTTGTACATTACTTGCCCCTGGGCTGAAAATCAAACCCTTTCTGTTGTAAATTACTGCCCCTGGGCCTGAAATCATCGGCGTCTGTCTGTAAACAATTACTGCCCCTGGGCATGAAGATAGCACCCGTGAGTTTCTGGTTGTAACATTACTGCCCTGGGCTGGAATCAACCCTTTCTGTTGTAACATTATGCCCCTGGGCTGAAATCAACCCTTTCTGTTGTAACATTACTGCCCTGGGCTGAAATCAACCCTTCTGTTTGTAACATTACTGCCCCTGGCTGAAATCAACCCCTTTCTGTTGTAACATTACTGCCCCTGGGCTGAAATCAACACCTTTCTGTTGTAACATTACTGCCCTGGGCTGAAATCAACACCTTTCTGTTGTAACATTACTGCCCCTGGGCTGAAATCAACCCCTTTTGTTGTAACTTACTGCCCTGGGCTGAAATCTAACTCCAATTTCTGTTGAACAGTTACCATGCCCCTGGGCTGAAATCAACTCCTTTCTGTTGAAACATTACTGCCCTGGGCTGGAATCAACCACCTTTCTGTTGTAACATACTGCCCCGGGCTGAATCAAACCCTTTCTGTTGTAACATTACTGCCCCCTGGCTGAAATCAACCTTCTGTTGTAACATTACTGCCCCTGGGCTGAAATCAAACCCTTTCTGTTGTAACATTACTGCCCCTGGCTGAAATCAAACCTTTCTGTTGTAACATTATGCCCTGGGCTGAATCAACCCTTTCTGTTGAACATTACTGCCCTGGGCTGAAATCAAACCCTTTCTGTTGTAACATTACTGCCCTGGGCTGAAATCAACCTATTTCTGTTGTAAAATTACTGCCCTGGGCTGAAATCAACAATTGTTTCTGTGTGTAACAAATACATTTACATTTAAAGTCATTTAGCAGACGCTCTTCCAGAGCGACTTACAAATTGGAACGAGTTCATACAATTCATCCTGGCCCCCCGGTGGAATGAACCCACAACCCTGGCTTGCAAAGCGCATGCTCCTACAACTGAGCCACACACGGGAAATCAACGGCGCTTTCTGTTGTAACATCTTGACGCCTGGGCTGAATAAACCCTTTTTTGTAACAATATAACTTGGCCTGGGCTGAATCACACCTTTTCTGTTGTTAATTAAGCTGCCCTGGGCCTGAAATCAACCCTTTCTGTGCTAACATTACTGCCCTGGGCTGAACAACTAAACCCTTTCCGTCTGTAACCATTACCATGCCCTGGGCTGAAAATCAACACCCTATTCTGCTTGTAACAATTAACTGCCCCATGGGCGTGAATCAACATCCTTTCTGGTTTGTACAATTCTGCCCCTGAGAGCTGAAATTCACACCTTCTCTTCCTGTACAATTATGCCCCTGGGCTGAAATCAACTCCATATCTCTGTTCTGTACATTACTGCCCCTGGGCTGCAACTCAACACTATCCTTTCTGTTGCTGTAAATTAACTGCCCCTGGGGACTGAAATCAATCCTTTCTGTTGGGAACAATTACTGCCCTGGGTGAAATTACCGACTTTCTTGTGTAACTTACTCGCCCTTGGGCATCGAAATCAACTCCTTTCTGTTGTAACATTACTGCCCCTGGGCTGAAATACAACCCTTTCTGTTGTAACATTACTGCCCCTGGCTGAAATCAACCCTTTCTGTTGTAACATTACTGCCCCTGGGCTGAATCAACCCTTTCTGTTGTAACATTACTGCCCCTGGGCTGAAATCAACACCCTTTCTGTTGTAACATTACTGCCCCTGGGCTGAAATCAACCCCTTTCTGTTGTAACATTACTTGCCCCTGGCTGAAATCAACACCTTTACCTGTATACTGTAATTACTTGCCCCTGGGCTGAACTCAAACCTCCTATTCGTTGATTTCAGCCCAGGGGCAGTAATGTTACAACAGAAAGGTGTTGATTTCAGCCCAGGGGCAGTAATGTTACAACAGAAAGCAATGTTAAAAAACCCTTTAACTGCATCTTTTGTTCAGTTTACTGATCCTAATCAAAAGCCTGGGGGAAACCTTCGTTACAGTGTTACCTCCTCTCCTTCTGCCGGTTCGTTGGCAGCCTCAGTTTCTTCTTTATTCTCAGTTCCTTCTGGGTCAACCTTACTGTGGGAGAGAGAAACAGACACAACTTGCTGACAACTGAGTAAATAAAAATCCCAAACGGTACAAGAGGCACACATGGAAAAGAGAACAGAAGGAAAATCATGACCCCACACAGCCTTCTCACTAGAATCAAAATTGTGTTAGTGTCAACCTACTTTTAACCTTTTAAGATTTCACTCTAATGACAAAGGGGAACAAGAGGAGAACAATTCCCTACCTTGTGGTTATTTTGAGGTAAACACCAAGGGACTAACCCCAAGTGACTACCGGTACCCTGCCTTACACAGACTTTCTCAGCGAACACATACTACCCCTGTGAAAGCACACAATGACCGGAACAAACGAGCCTTGAGAGGGGAGACATCGTGGTCTACTCAGTGCTATGGGATTAGACTAGGCCGCCTCTACATATCACATGACTGTTGGGTCAACAGTGTGGTGAAATGGCTGTATCTTGAAGTCAAGAGGACTGTGGAAATGTGGGAGGAAAAAGGCGTGTGAGCATCTCCTCTGAAGACAGGTAAAGAGCAGACCAAATGGTAGTGAGCCTAGAACTGGCCTTCATGCCTAGACAGGAAAATATTTCAGAAAATGCTACCAGCCCAAGTCACCACATCCTTGAGCATGTCATTTTTGGATGTCTAAACTTCTTGGATGTCTAAACTACAACTCAATTCCATACTCCTACATTGCCAGCAGACAAATACAAACCTACAAAGGTGAAGGAATTTACCTAGAGAATACCCACTTGATGTTTTCCCACATGCTATTAACTTTGGTTTTTATCTTATAGGAGATGCTGAGAGGTAGAAGAGAAGAACGGGACAGAATGGAGGAAAATAATTATGAAATGGAGAACACAATAGCAAGCAGTGAAAAAGCAAGAAAACAAATAAACATGTATAATAAGGGGTGTGTGGGATGTGGGTGTGACTCACGTATCCTTGCGGATCCGGAGGTGCTCGAAGGCCAGCAGGCCACGGGAGTTAAGTGACAGAAGAACCTCCCGCCCCTCCATGATGTCCAATCGGAACGGCTTAGCGCTGACGATCAGCCGCTGAGAGTCTGCCCCCAAAGACAGAACCACCCCGTTCTCATCCCGAGACAGGAGAGACAAGCTGAGGAAGGAGAGGGAGAACGAGATGTGTGAAATAGGTAAATTGATGGAAGAAACAGACAACACCCAACAAATAAATTATTCTGTGCCATCTCGTCTCCACTGTCCATTCACACAGATGTATTCTCTCTTGGTGCTGGAGGTTATAACATTATCAACCGATATACACCACTTGCTGAGAGCGAGGCAATTTATCTACTGCATGCCCTCAGGTAGTGGTTTCCTGCTTCCTCCACTAACTACATTATCTTTTAACTCCATTGCTGGGCTCTGTMCTAACTAATTCTTTAATTATCCCCATCCACATGGCTCAATGTCACCCATCCACTACTCCAGATGGCTCCCTATGAGACTTACGGCTCTGTGGGAGGGTCATTGATGAGCACATCGGGGACCTCAAAACGAGGCTTCAGTGGCTTTAATTCATTTATCTTCACCCTGGTCATGTTGCCCTGGAGACGATAGAGCTCAAGCAGCAGACGCACCTGAAGGACCAGGGGAGAGGTGGGGGGGGGTGTTAAAAAAGACGAGACCAGGACCCAAAGGGGTTTCAGCACACCTGTTAATACATGTATGGATGGATGTACAATAACATATTACATCATCTGTGAATTAAAGTCTGTGTGTGTGTCTAACAAACCTTGTTGTTGTCATTGATGAGCTGCAGTGTGAGTTTGGTGTTGGTGAGCTCCAGGGTCTCCAGCAGGGCTCTGTATGGGGACTGGCCAGGCTTCAATGCTCGCTGACGCCTGAGTGCACAAACACACAGAGTTAAAACATGTTTATTAGGGTTTGTGTTGTGTGAATGTAGAAGTACATATTGTGAACACTGGACCATAAGTGTGGAAGAGAATGGGGGTAGACTTGTTGAGGACTTACACGGTACCATCAGTTACTTAGACTGACAGTCTACTCTCATTGACTGTGTACAATCTCTATGAAGGTGCTAAGTGGTGTAGCTGCGTATCATCTAGAACTCACTTGCAGAACGCACTCTGGTCACAGGTTTTGAAGTTCCCCCGGTCCACTGCCCAGGTCCCACTGAGGCAGACAGCCAGCCACAACACTAACAGAGGCCCCATCTTGAGAGGGCTGATGAGAGAAACAGAAAATTGGAAGTAAATGTTATGTGGAGAAATACTACATACATTCAGCTCTGTAATATTACAGTGATAGATAACGCTGACAACAAGTCAAACATTTTCCAACTGAGATCCTGGAGTACTCCCAACAGCACATGTCTGTTGTGCTCCAAGACAAGCAGACCTGATTCTACTGGTCAACTGGTGCACCCGATTAGACTACAATCACATTAAAAGGAGGAAATCATCATAGCAATCACACCCTTCACAACATGAATGCTGTACCCCACATGTGAGGTACGCGTTACCTTTGAAGTGATTCAGACAAGTTGAATCAAGTGTTTTTGTCTGGGGATACAACAAAAATATATGCTGTACTCAAGGACCCGAAGTTGCTGCTTCCGGGTATCATATCCTGTTGTTGATTAACCTCGTCTAACTGTTTGATGAATCACTAACGTTATAGCTAGTTAGCTATATATGTTAATTAGCTAGTATGCATGGGTTATAGAAAGGCCATCTTTGGCAAACTATTATCTGGCTCCTTGTCATTTGCGCTCGCTGCGTCCTAAAATGCTGGAAGAGCTATTCAGCTGGCTAGCTAACGTTAACTGYTAACGTCGATTTGGTCCTGTCAAATCTGGCTAGTTAGCCAACACCGGTTGCTAGCTACCTACATCCCCGTTGTAATACAAGATGTAGGACACACAAGACAGAGATACGCACATATGATATTTCACCGATCGAAATAGTTACCAATGTATGTCCATCATTATCTAGCTAGATAGATCATCATCCTGAAAGGTTAACGTTAGCTGCTTATAGAGCGCTGTCAGGCCGCTATTTCAATTAAAGGCTCGAGCTTCTTGATATGACTGCTGCTAGCTAGAGACAGTAAAAATATAACTCGACCTGTCGACTCTTGGATATAGCAAGCGAATCACTGTGCATGCGAAATATTTTTCGAAACCACTAGTTAAATGTATAATTTAACCGCCGAAATGCTTTGTCTTACCTTACTACGAAGGCGGCCATCTTGGTTTAGTTTCAACCTTGGCCCACCCCCGTTTCACTCAAACTAACAAATATCGTGGAGTAACAATATTTTTTTGTAGTCTTTAAATATGTAGGACGAAATTCGATATTGGTGGATTATTTTCAGTATTTATTGATTATATATTCAATTTTCATCGGCAATTAGATTCGAAACTGTTATTTTGTATTTATGAGTCTTCCGGAATTATTCACCCTGTTTATCCCCTCCTTGTATTTCTTTATCCTCTCAGACAAGGACACGTCAGCTTGAGGTGGTCAGTTCTGGAGCAATTCTCTGTGATTATTTTGTACTATGGTTGCACTACACTTGCTTATTTTTCCTTCAGGCTCTACCAATATAAAACTACATTGTGAACATTTGCACAGAGCATATAGAAGTCAGAGACAATGATCTTTCACAGATATGTATGGCTCTGTTTAGAATGGCATGCACATTTGGAGTCAATTCAGATTAAAATCCAATTAATGAATTGAAAATTGCCCATTAAGTGTCAAAGGTGTAGTGTTGATAGAATTCCCCTCTAGGTTGACAAAATAACAGTCAGCTTTGCTGCACTCTTGCACATTTATTAGGAGATCTGGTTCAAACATAAATTGTGCTGCATGTAAAGACATTTAAGGAATATTTGTGTGATTCATCATATACCCGCAGGCTGTTGATGTAAAATGATTACATTATCATTGATGTAGCTTCTCATTACAAAGTTGTACTTCTGTTTCAATTCGTGAAAAAATAAGTTTAATTGAAATTTAGAACTGCTGTAACTCGAAATGTAGACAGTCAAGTTCAAAGGCCAGATATTTGAAACAACAAAATTATGATCACTCCTTTTTCTGCTATTTTATTTATGGTATACTACATGTTTTTATCCCCCTACAGTAACAGCTACATACAAAATTCTACTTAATCTATAAAATGATACAAAACAGGAGAAAGATAAACAGTAGATATAACATGCTCAACTATGCTTCAGAGCGCATACAGATCTAGATTCAAGTTAGAGCAACAAACAAGAAAACAGCAAAGCAACATCACCAACCACCCCTATCCTCATCTTTCACAAACAATCCCAACCGTCCCACTTCTTGCACCTTTTCTCTGCATCCCTCTATCAGTTCTCTCCTTCTCTTGTTCAGAGCTGGAAACGCCAGCATAGATGCCCCAGCCGGTCAATGTTCTTATGCAGGACACTGTGAATGGGTGCTACGTATCTCGCCACGTCTCCGTCCCGCGAGAAATCCCGGCAGAACAGGCCCTTCTCGGCACTGAAGACAAACTTCTGTGGCATGGGGCCGTTACCTCTTACATATTCCCACACAGCCAGGAGGAGAAGCCTCACTTCGAACGGCGTCAGGTAGGGGAAAGCCTCGTGGACGTTGCCCAGCACAGGGGGCAGCAGCTGGCCCTCACCCATACAGGACACCAGCATGCAGGAGGCCTGGAGGTGCCACGGGGAGTCCATCGCCAAAGCCTCCCTCGAAGCCTCCCAGTGGGCTAGCAGAGTGGCCAGCAGGCCCCGGAGCACCGCAGAACAGTAACAGAGAGCAGGACGCCCGGCAGCCACAACATGGAGTAAAGGGAAGAGGACAGGGTGGGCCTCGAAGCAGCGGCGGATGTGTATGTCACGTTCTACAGTTGTGCGTGCATGTTCCTCTGGCGGCCATGACAGTTCCCCGTTGGCCACATCGGGGCAGATATACTCCACCAGCGTCACTGCCATCATTTTGGCTGCCTCAGCGTTGATGGGCGGCGGCTCGTCTGGAACGGAGGGCTGGTGTCGGGTGCCTCCACCGTTGCTGCCATTCCCGGATGGTGCACTGCAGCACTGGACGGTGACAGCCAGCAGAGTCTGGACATTCTGTATGACACTGGCGGCGTCGGGGTGAGGCGTAGCACTGCGCTGCTTCAGACCCTTCCCTATCACCCCAGCATGGAACACAGACCACACACTGCCAGAGAAGTTGACCGTGGTGCCGAACCTGCAGTTGATGTCCAGCAGGGAGCCCACCCGGTCAGGGGCCAGGGACGGCGAGATGGGGGTGTCCCCTCCAATGTCCTCACTCTGCCCTCCGAACAGGTCAGCGTTTCCTTTATGTAGAGCTCCCTCCACCAGATGCTGCAGGACACATTTGAGGGTTAGAGGGGAGTAACCTACCAGACGGGACAGGAGGAGCACCGAACAGTTCACCGCCTCTCCTCCCTGGCCTTCGTCTCTCCCCTTCCCTGTCTCTCCTCTCCTCCGCAGCGCCAGAAAGAAGTGTGTGACAGCAGCCCGACAAACAAGCAACAGGTGGGAAGGCAGGGCAGCACGGGGGAGGGGGCTGCGGGACAGGAGCCGCACGGCAGCGTGGGATACCGCCGGGTCACCGTGGAGGAGCAGAGGACAGAAGTCATGGAGGTGTCCTGAGACCGCTGCTCCAACCTGCACTGCCATGGAGGACTGAGGACTAGCACCTCCTCCTCCCATGCCTCCTCCTGGACCCCTCCTCTCCTCCTCCTGTACACTCTGCATGGCAGAGCCCAGGTTGAGAAGGAGCTGGCAGAGCTGCCTGGGTCCCAGGGTGTGTGTATGGATCTGGGCCACGCAGCGGGTCACTGCGGCAGGGATGAGGCCCGGCAGGCAGGCGGACAGTGGGGTGTGGAGCTGCCAGGCCAGGGCCAGCTGGTCTGGGTTCCGGGCCAGGGTGAGCAGCTGACAGAGGGCCTCCGTGGCCACGCTAGGGCCCCCGTATACAGACAGCAGACACAGCAGACACAGCAGCTGGTGCAGCCAGAGATGACGCTTCCTCTCCAGTCTCAGCATCTCAGCACAGAGCTCTCCCACGTGGGACTGCAGCTCCTCCAGGAAGGGGACCACACGGGGCGCCTGGGAGGAGGGAGAGTGGGGGCGGCTGTAGTAGCCGTCGTCCCCCTCTGAGCGGGTGTAGACCAGCTTGTGGAGGTGCAGCAGGAGCATCTGGAGGAGGAGGTCGCAGGCCTCCCGGACCCCCTCGTGAGGGGAAGACGTGGGGCCGGAGATGATGACAGAGGCGGGGGTGGCCGTGTCAGCTAGGAAGCGGAGGATGCGTGCCCCTCCAGCAGGGCTCTGGGCGATGAGGTGGACAGCCAGCCCCAGCATGTTGTCAAGCTCGTCCCTGGGAAGGCCCTGTAGAACAGCCTGGAGCTGGAGCAAGACTGGAGGCCGTAGAGACTCCACCAGCTCTGTAGATACGGCACCCAGAAGAGAAGGAGACAGCGCCGCCAGCTGGAGAAGGAAGGGCACTGTGGCTCTGCGGAGCTGGGCTGAGTGCTCCAAGGAGGTGGACCCAGAGCTGGGGGGTATAGTCGGGGGACTGAGGCTCTCCTGGAACATCCTCAGCAGCTCCCGCCGGATGCTGTCAGAGTGCCGCGCCGCCAGGTGGCCCAGGATCCCTACCACAGAGCCGATCTTAGGCACTCGGCTGCTCTTGTCTCCCTGACACTTGTCAGCCGTCCCGTGGGAGCAGAAGTCTTTAAGGCCACAGGCCAGGACACGGCTGATGATGGTGCCCGGGAAGGAGGATCCAATGTGGGCCACCACCCAGTCGAAGTGGGGGGAGTGCTGCACGGAGGTGTCCAGGAGAGCATCCACACATTGGTCAGGACACCAGGCTATCATGGCCGCCAGGCACTGGGTATAGGCCTCCATGAGGGAGCGTGTAGCCGCACAGGACATCCACAGCTGCAGCAGCTCGTTGAGGCTGGAGGAGTGGGGAGCTGCCCTGCGGCCAGCATGCTTGGAGCTCAGCTGCCCCAGCAGGTCTACAGCCCAGGTTGAGACAAGGGGAGCCCAGGCTCGGGGGTTGAGCTTAATGAACTCCGCCAGGACGCCATGGACCTCCGTGATGACATCCTCCAGATTGGAGTCCCCGTCGCCATCGCCGTTCGTCTCTAGATTGTGAAGAAAGGCTGAGACGTGCTCGTTGTACACACCCCTTAGGTGCTCGAGGACCGCCCCGCGACAGGCAGGCACAGACCGTAGTAGACGCACGGCACAGCGGGCATGCTCGCGGACGCTGAGTTTACGACCCTGGGTCTGGTCCACGCCACTGATGAAGGATTTTATCTCCTGGGACAGTTCCTGGGGGCTACACACACGACAAAAGTTACGTTTCTGTCTAAAAACAATTGGTATCAATTGTATTTTCTCTGACTATAATATTTCATAAATATGCTTGAAAAATGCTGACCACTGCATCTAACCATAGCACAATAACAGCCTTAGAACTTGTTGGTACAGTAGGGAAGCAGCCACATAGCTACAACTACTGGCTAGCTAGCTAGCATGCTAGCTATGCTAAGCAACTCACCTAAATGCATTCTGCGGTGTGTGAGTGAGAGAGGTCTGCATGGTGATAGTCAGGGAAGTCCCGTCAAACACGGCACACATCGTTCAACTTCCCAAACTGAAAATAGAACATGAAGAACTCTCCCCTTATATCATCATATTTGACGTGTAGAGTTGATTATTCGTAGCTTGTTACAAGTGCGCTCCAAAACCGGAAGTCTTTATTTTCTTATTCTATCGTTGTCTTTCGAGGGGTAATTTATTGCCATCTACTGGCCTGACACTGTACTTGGAAACTACGTCAGCACGCACACTGCCAGAGATACGCCCTCGGATTTGTTTGCTTTTTTTCGAGTCAGCTGATCGTTGACGTCTAAGGTTATTTCTGTGTTCGATGTAAAGCAATCAACATCGTAGCCACGACACCGAACTTACTGTAAGTTATAAGAAGGTACAAGTATTTAGTGATTATCTGGACTAAAGTACTTGTGAGAATTACAAATATCTAGCCAGCTAAATGGGATCGAAAGTCTTGACAGCATGCAAACATAGTCTATGTTGTGTGCCGTTTGTGGTCAGTTACAGTAACGTAGCTACAGTAGCTAGCTATTTCCTTGCATAATTAATGTTTTTTACAGTAGCGGTGCGTGGGTAAAATCACTGAGGAAGCCAGAAAAAAAGCCATTTTACAACCTATGTGTTGTGATAATTGTGTTGTTTTCTCTATAACCTGTTAAGTAATATGTTGCCACAGTGATATTTAGGCCTAAAGCCCGAGACAATAAGACAGTTGCAGAATAAATTCACCCAAACCTTTGTTTTATCACAAAACCGGATAGCAACCTCTGTTCGGTTTAGTCCACATAGCATATTGCATGTAATAGACAGTTACATGACCTCAAGCAAGTTATTGTTTCCGACATTTTCGGACCACTAAACAACTATTGATTTAGAACCACAGATATTTACCACAAATTGCAAAGAAAACAGGAGTTGCCTCCACTATTCCAACACCATTTCAATTTCAACATCATCAAATCACCTCTGCTTACTCTAATACAGTGACAACTAAAAGATACCAAAAACAATTTAGTCCAATCAACGTAAGCTAAATAATACGTTTTTTATTTATTTAACCTTTATTTAACTAGGCAAGTCAGTTAAGAACAAATTCTTATTTGCAATGACAGCCTACAAAAAGGCAAAAGGCCTCCTGCGGGGACGGGGGCTGGGATTCAAAATACAAAATAAAATAAAAATATAGGACAAAACACACATCACGACATGAGAGACACCACAACACTACATAAAGAGAGACCTAAGCCAACAACATCATGGCAGCAACACATAAAAACACAGCATGGTAGCAACACAACATGACAACAACATGGTAGCAACACAACATGGCAGCAGCACAACATGGTAGCAGCTGTTGTGATGTGACTCTCATTAATGTGATGACTGTTATTTATCGAATAATTACCTACTATGTTTAATTGTTACCAGATTAAATTAATCATCTAACAATTAACTCATTAKGACTTTGGGGCACCACGGGAGAAATTGTTTAACGAGTTACCATCTCCCGAATTACCTAAAGGATATATATATCGATAACAGTCACTTATTAATCATTACCTCATATCAGTCTCATTCTGAACATCACAGACTTCTTGAATCTGCACAAACCTGAGTCTTACTGATAATTTTGTACCACACAAATATATTTCATTATTTATTTACTAACAAACTAAATGATAACACAGGATACACACAGACACACACACACACAGTATAGGTTATTGATTAGAAACTTAATATGATGACAACAGGTACCTGGCGGACTAACACAATATGACAGTTGTTACAAAAGATAGAGAGTTAAAGAGAGAGAGAAAGAGAGACAACACTTAGATACTTTGGGGAACTACGCTCACAGTAACCCTAATACCTTGCCCTGAACTGCTGCCTCTTTGGGTAAGAAGTAATGCATGTATTTACGTGTTGAAGGTCTTTGTCGTGTATCTCTGTTGGACCCAGGCCTTCGTGAAAAGGGTTCGATTGGGCCTTCTCCTTCGGATGGGCCTTCTCCTTCGTTCTCAGGTGTAAGGCTCTGATTGTCCACAACAGGTCACAATGTCCTTCTTAGTTGTCTGTTTACTTGCACTTGTTCTGGAAGAGTGGTCTTCTGAAGACGGCTAATCAGCCGTGTCGATGATCCCGAGTGGTGATGAAAGCAGTGTAGTCGGCGATGATTTGAAAAGAGTAACCAGATGTTCATACTCAAATTCCCTTTCTTAGATACAGCTACTCAACCGTAACATTGACTGTTAGAGGCTACTTCGTCTTCTTCAACCTCATGTTGATTTTCATTGGTCGTGACCTAGCTGCAGCTTATGGTCCGTTTAGTCTGGTATGTTAATTCTTAACTCAATCTTTTACACCCTCTGGGTAAAAGGGACATTTTCATCATGATGACATGCTCACTGGGCTCCCTGAGGCATGGCTAGTTAAGAGGCAAAGTATTATAATTACTATGTTCTTATTAGAGAACTAAAATCACAATCCTATCATCACAAAAACATTCTCTTCATCCTTGATATTTTCTACACCACGTAAAGGATGTAAACCTGATATACACAGTGTAAAAGCTCCTCAAGTTACACATTTTTTGTTATAACGTGTTTATACCATTTTTAATGACATCACAAAATAGACATTTATTTTCCAAATTCCATCTTTCATCATTCCCAACATTCAGATGTTGAAATATATTGTCCCAGTGTTCCTTGTTGGATATTATGTTTGTGGCAAAATCTTCTGTAACAAAGAGACATTCCATTCACCCATACTAGAGACCAAAAGGAGTCGTCTGCTGCCTACAATTTATGATCGACGTGAGGTGTCATAAAACCCCCCACATCAATCCCTTCCCCCCTCTGCGGGTGAGAGGGCTCTGTAGACGCTGATCCACTGTAACCTGATCTTTGGATCCTCAAAGGAGAGTCATGACACAGCACAAACAATGGTACAAACATTATTGGGCACAGACAACACCACAAAGAGCAAGAAGGTAGAGACAGCAATACATCACTCAAAGCAGCCACAACTGTCAGTAAGAGTGTCCATGATTGAGTCTTTGAATGAACAGATGTAGATAAAACGGTCCAGTTTGAGTGTTTTTTGCAGCTCGTTCCAGTCCTTAGCTGCAGAGAACTGAAAAGAGGAGCGACCCAGGGATCTGTGTGCTTTGGGAACTGTTTATCAGAATGTGACTGGCAGAACGGGTGTTGTATGTTGGAGGATGAGGACTGCAGTAGGTATCTCAGATAGGGGGGACTGAGGCCTAAGAGGGTTTTATAAATAAGCATCAACCAGTGGGCCTTGAGACGGGTATACAGAGATGGCCAGTTTACAGAGTAGTATAGAGTGCAGTGATGTGTCCTATAAGGAGCATTGGTGGCAAATCTGATTGCCGAATGGTAAAGAACATCTAGCCGCTCGAGAGCACTCTTACCTGCCGATCTATAAATCACGTCTCCGTAGTCTAACATGGGTAGGATGGTCATCTGAATCAGGGTTAGTTTGGCAACTGGGGTGAAAGAGGAGCGATTACGATAGAGGAAACCAAGTCTAGATTTAACCTTAGCCTGCAGCTTTGATATGTGCTGAGAGGACAGTGTACCATCTAGCCATACTCCCAAGTACTTGTATGAGGTGACTACCTTAAGCTCTAAACCCTCAGAGGTAGCAATCACACCGGTGGGGAGAGGGGCATTCTTGCTACCAAACCACATGATCTTTGTTTTAGAGTTGTTCAGAACAAGGTTAAAGACAGAGAAAGCTTGTTGGATACTAAGAAAGCTTTGTTGCAGAGCGTTTAACACAAAATCCGGGGAGGGGCCAGCTGAGTATAAGACTGTATCATCTGCATATAAATGGATGAGAGAGCTTCCTACTGCTTGAGCTATGTTGTTGATGTAAATTGAGAAGAGCGTGGGACCTAGGATTGAGCCTTGGTGGTACTCCCTTGGTGACAGACAGTGGCTGAGACAGCAGATGTTCTGACTTTATACACTGCACTCTTTGAGAGAGGTAGTTAGCAAACCAGGCCAAAGACCCCTCAGAGTCACCAATACTCCTTAGCCGGCCCACAAGAATGGAATGGTCTAGCGTATCAAATGCTTTGGCCAAGTCAATAAAAATAGGAGCACAACATTGCTTAGAATCAAGGGCAATGGTGACATCATTGAGGACCTTTAAGGTTGCAGTGACACATCCAGAACCTAAGCGGAAACCAGATTGTGAGAGAGAATACTATAGACGTCAAGAAAGCCAGTCAGTGGATTTTTGACAAGTTTTTCCAACACTTTTGATAAACAGGGCAAAATAGAAATAGGCCTATAACAGTTAGGATCAGCTTGGTCTCCCCCTTTAAATAAAGGATGCCCGGTGGCTGCCTTACAAGCACTGGGAACCTCCCCAGAGAGGAGAGACAGGCTTTGCGATGATAGGGGCAGCAACCTTAAAGAAGAAAGTGTCTAAAYCATCTGGCCCAGATGTTTTTTGGGGGTCAAGTTTAAGGAGCTACTCTAGCACCTCGGACTCAGTGACCGCCTGCAGGGAGAAACTTTGTAGCGGGGCAGGGGAAAAAGATGGAGCAGCATCAGGGATAGTCACATTAGAAGGGGTGGGATGTGATGAAATGTTGAATGGTTCAAGGAGTCATGGCAGAGTCAAATAGGAATCCTGACTTAATGAAGTGATGATTAAAGAGCTCAGCCATGTGCTCCTTGTCAGTAACAACCACATCATCAACATTAAGGGACATGGGCAGCTGTGAGGAGGAGGGTTTATTCTCCAGGTCTTTAAACGTTTTCCAGAACTTTTTGCAGTTAGATCCACAGAGAGAGAACTGCTCCTTAAAGTAACTCACTTTGGCCTTCTTGATCGCCTGAGAGCACTTATTTCTAATTTGCCTGAACGAGAGCCAGTCAGCCTGAGTATGTGTGTGCCGAGCGATTTGCCAAGTAGAATTCTTGAGGTGGAGTAACTCTGACAGATCACGGTCGAACCAGGGACTGAACATATTTTTAATTATCGTTTTCTTTATGGGTGCGTATTTGTTAACGATACCACTGAAAATATAAAAAAAGATGGTACAGGTGTCTTCGACAGAGGGGATCATGGTGGCCGATAACACCCAGCAACAGTCAACAAAGAGTTATTTGAAAGTTTAATGCGTAAAACCAGCAAATCGAATTGTTTGGGGACAGACTTGGTGGAGACAACCGAGCACTGAAGGTGGCCTTGGTAAAGATTGCCACTCCCCCATCTTTGGAAGATCTGTCTTGCCGAAAAAGGTTATAACCAGAAAGGTTAACACCAGTGTTCAAAACCCTCTTTCTTAACCACGTCTCAGTAATAACCAACACATCTGGATTGGAGCTGTGAACCCAAACTTTCAATTGATCCATTTTATGTAATAACCTTCTAGTGTTAACATGCAGAAAACCCAGGCTTTTACGAGAGCAGAAATCCGTGAAGCAGATATCAGAGCAGAAACCAGAATTGGGGTTAGCAACAGTAAATGGGCCAGGGTATACATGCACAAGATCATATTGTAAAGCAATTTCATCAGGTAACATGAATACAAAGCTGGCGAGAGGTGGTTAGAATAGGATGGGTGGCCAAGAGTCTGTGTAACCAATAGAGAGTCAGAGTCCCGAGTTTGGGAACAAACATAGTCTGTCCCACGGTTGGGTAAACAAGAAGTTCATAGTCAACAAAGCACGCAGGAGTCATGAGGCAAATAGCATAAAGCACCAGAGAAAAATATAACGACTTGGGGCTAGCCATTGTAAGACTCAGAGTCACTCGCCCCAACAGTGTGAGTGACGGGGAATGGTCCTTTAAGACGTCCAAGTAAAGTTGTTCTGTGGCTGTTGTATTTTGGAGATTCTGAGGAGGATATCTTCTGATGTGATCAAAGCAACAATATTGTTTCTTATTGATGTAATTTACAGTTAAAAATAGAGATAAATCCAGGGGGTACTGTATTTTAATTACCTCTGCACCAATGGGGCGGGGGGGTGGTGCTGTGAAACTCTCCTGCCATTGTTAGGCTCAAGAGTTTCCACACCTCTCACTCCACACTTCTGTGCGAATTTCAGTCAGTTTCTTTCCTAGCAGCTTGGTAGCTTCGTAGCCTTATTTATTAAGCTTTATATAACAAAATTACCTAGCGATTGTCTTTTAATTTTTGGCTTCAGAAGTAAGTTCAGACTGAACATTACTCACCTAGTTTTCTGTTGGATGGTATTTCCATGTTCCGCTGTGTTTCTTATGCAGGTTTTGGTTTGTTAGAAGTTTTTTTTCTTCTTGATAATCCTTGGTAGTAATAGTCCATTCAGGTAATTTTGTTCAAAATTAAGGTTTTAGGTATGGAATTGTGATTTGGAATGAAGGTTTTGATGTTTTGATGTCCTAGTGAAAAAATTCAAGTATATTTACATTTATCCAACTCTAAATTCTATCTTTTTGCAGAAGAACTCAGGAGCCCATGCTCTCTGTGTCTGTTCGCTCTCTCTATATATATATTTAAGATGCGGCTGTCCATGGTTCTGATTTCTATGTGTGCGTTTGTGCAAGTAGAAAAATATGTTGACACCCTACTTGTAGAGAAACTCCAATGCCATCCTCCTCTCTTTCATGTTGACAAAACCGTCTATCACTCTGTCATACAGTACAGGCTTTTATTTCTTGTTGTCCTAGGCTACCTTGCTAAAATGGTTGTTTGCTAGCCTAACTTCCATTCATGGGCAACGTTAGCTCGTTAACATTACCCTTCAACATCTAGCTACATATTGAACTTCCATCCTTTCAGGCCAGGGACACAACAATGTATGAATTAATGGTTGGATCAGAGTCGCCGTTACAATCATTGGCCAGTAAGGAGAATTAAGTAAAACCACATGTCCAAATCCCTATCGCCATCCATGGCTAATTTAGGAAAGGGACAATTTTAGCTAGCCACCGGAGGACAACAACACAACATGATGCAACAATTCAAGTTGTTTCTGTCAATGACGTATGCGCTCAATGCGATTTGATAGGAGTGACACCAAAATCCAAGCTGGCTTCCCTTGACACTTTCTTTTGGTACGCCAAGAACATTCACAGTTGAGCTCGCTCAGTTTAGCTCAACGCTGATTGGCAAATTTTTTATACTTTTTTATCAAGGTAAGCCAAATGCACGCATGCTTCCCTTGCATTCCATTCAATGCTATGGGCGGCAACATTGTCATACTCATTTGGACCAGACAGCATCAGATAGATGGCCTACACATAAAGAGACAGAGGGGCACTGTTTTGGTCGCTCACATGCTTTCTCCGGTGAGATACATATGGAGCCAGATAGCTGCCAAAAGGTTGAACGTATGAATCGTTAGGATCGTAAGAAAATCCATACGTAAATTGTTAGGGTCGTAAGAAAAGCCATGCGTGAAACATGAAACGTAAATGTGAAATTTCATCTGTGAACATATAAACACCATGTTATGATTACGGACAAAACTTTTGTTCTTGAAAAAATGTTGTGTTGCAATTCTGATGTACAATAATACCTTTCAGAGTTTTGGCAATTTCATCTCACCAACAATAAAAACTTGTGAGGAGTACTATGTGAACAAGCATAACACAGTATAAAAAAACGGAAGTCAGGGAAACCGGAAAGAGGTATCCTGCATGTTTTCAAGTTAAAAGTCTCCATTCTATATTACTAATAATTCAATGTTTAATTTAGGCCTATCCACAAACTTGTAGGCATTGCAATTTAGGCTATCATTTTGGGTACTGGTGTCTTGCAGAATAATTGTAGAACTCTATTTGTATTTTATTACTGTTTTTATTATAGGCCTCCCCTTAAAAAGAGACCCCAGCTCACAGGCCTCTAAATATAGCCTTTAAATACATTTGAAACTAAATAGTTGAAGAAGCACATGCAGTGGCTAATAGGATAGTTGAAGAAGCACATGCAGTGGCTAATAGGACAGGGAAAACCAATCTGGCAATAAGAATAGGCTATTCATAGTCTTGACCATTTGGGACCCCTTGGCTTTTTAGCTCAGGACAGGTTATAGCCTAGACTTAATCAATATTTCTTTAATCTAGTTTATTGATATGGATATAGCCTCTGCGTGATGGGGTTGTGCAATGCAAATGGCTATAAGCCTACATACAGAGTGGAATTCGCAAATACAACAGTCAAAATGCCTTGTATAAGGCCTACAGTCCGTGCTCCCAAATACTGGAAAAAGTGTACATGATCACCTCAGTAGCCCCCACGCGGCTATAAAAAATAAATGATGCAATTATATGACTGTTAAATAACACACAACAGTATGGCATATTTAGATAGTGRAATAGGCCGAGCCTAAATCATATTTACTTTCTATTTTGCAGCTCAGGCGGTTATTCTAGACAAGGGTCTTCTGTGTCTTTATAATACAATTCTCACACAAGTCATTTGCTGAAGGCCCAAGCCTGTATTACGTCATCTACTGTTATAACGTCCTTATCGAATGCTGTTCTAAAACAAGCTCTAGACTTTTATTCTGGAAATGAAACCGGAAGCTGCAAATCAACTATAACATCTTGGCTAGAGTTGCTTGATTGACTAGCTATCTTTGACTAGTTACATTCGGTTCATGTCCTTTGCAGATGTCACATTCCTGACAAAAGTTTGTGCGTATAAAAAATATCTGTAACCGAGTAAAGGGAGACGTAAAGTAAGAATTGAACGTGTAAATGTTCATTCATAGTCGTAACATAGGGTTTGTACGTTTACAGATCTAATTTAACGGTTACGTTTTCTGTTTCACATATGGCTTTTCTTAGGATCCTAACAATTTACATATGGATTTTCTTACGATCCTAACGATACGTACGTTTAACCTTTTGGCAGCTATCTTGCTCCAGAGATACATTCAGCCTCTTGGGAATTGAAGAAAAATTCTGAAACAGAGAGACAAATGTCATTGAAAAATTATATATTTTCTTTTTTCCCCCTTCTTTTTTGGTGTAGCCTGGCTCCCCTTGGCATCCATGAATACACTCCACTGATTTTTTATAGACACCAGAACATAGTGAAATTAGATCAGTATCTAGTTTATTAGCCAATAGATTGTCTAATATTTTGTTAGCTAATGTCTTAGGAAAACAGGCCCCCTAAATATAACCCATAGATTTTGTTCTGACTTTACAGGGTCGAGATAAAAGCTCAGGAAATAGGAAACGTAAAGTTATTTACAAGCAGAAGGGAAATCAAAGCTGTGGAAAGGAAATAACGGTAACCATGGCTCCAACATTGGTAAGTAAAGTCCAATACAAATGTTGATTGTGTCCACTGTCTCTGTGTAGTCTGTTTTTATGCAAATATTTGCATTTTGTTTGTACAAAATAGTGTTTGCACGACGAAGAACTTAGTTTTGTTCCCAGATCTGAGCACTTTCCCTTTCAGAACGGCATACTTGGCAGTTGGTTGGCGGTTGCATACTTCAACAAGAGGGTGTCTAGCAACAACACCCCTGTATGTGGCAATACACAGATTTGCTAAATCATACTTATTATTTCTCCCTTGACAGTACGATGAGAAGCCAGAGCCAGGGGACCTGATAGAGATATTCAGAGGGAACTACCAGCACTGGACTTTGTACGTTGGTGACGGTTTTGTCATTCACCTGGCCCCACCCTGTGAGTTATACTATTGAGTATGATCAAATCTTTATTTTAGAAGATATAGTGCACTCAACAATTTAYATACAGTAGCCTACATACAGTGGCTTGCGAAAGTATTCACCCCCCTTGGAATTGTTTCTATTTTGTTGCCTTACAACCTGGAATTAAAATATATTTTTGGAGGGTTTGTATCATTTGATTTAAACAACATGCCTACCACTTTGAAGATGCAAAATATTTTTTATTTTGAAACAAACTAGAAATAAGACAAAAAAAACAGAACTTGAGCGTGCATAACTATTCACCCCCCTAAAGTCAATACTTTTGCCGATGAAAAACATCGGTGTTCTCGGGGTGATGAGAGGTGTTGGGTTTGTGCCAGACAAAGCGTTTTCCTTGATGGCCAAAAAGCTCAATTTTAGTCTCATCTTACCAGAGTACCTTCTTCCATATGTTTGGGGAGTATCCCGCATGCCTTTTGGCGAACACCAAACGTGTTTGCCTATTTTTTTCTTTAAGCAATGGCTTTTTTCTGGMCACTCTTCCGTAAAGCCCAGCTCTGTGGAGTGTACGGCTTAAAGTGGTCCTATGGACAGATACTCCAATCTCCGCTGTGGAGCTTTGCAGCTCCTTCAGGGTTATCTTTGGTCTCTTTGTTGTCTCTCTGATTAATGCCCTCCTTGCCTGGTATGTGAGTTTTGGTGGGCGGCCCTCTCTTGGCAGGTTTGTTTTGGTGCCATATTCTTTCAATTTTTTAATAATGGATTTAATGTTGCTCCGTGGGATGTTCAAAGTTTCTGATATTTTTTTTATAACCCAACTGATCTGTACTTGTCCACAACTTTGTCCCTGACCTGTTTGTAGAGCTCCTTGGTCTTCATAGTGCCGCTTGCTTGGTGGTGCCCTTTGCTTAAATCAAATCAAATCAAATGTATTTATATAGCCCTTCTTACATCAGCTGATATCTTCAAAGTGCTGTACAGAAACCAGCCTAAAACCCAAACAGCAAGCAATGGCAGGTGTAGAAGCACGATGGCTAGGAAAAACTCCCTAGAAAGTCCAAACCTAGGAAGAAACCTAGAGAGGAACCAGGCTATGAGGGGTGGCCAGTCCTCTTCTAGCTGTGCCGGGTGGAGATTATAACAGAACATGGCCAGATGTTCAAATGTTCATAAATGACCAGCATGGTCAAATAATAATAATCACAGTAGTTGTCGAGGGTGCAGTAAGTCAGCACTCGGAGTAAATGTCAGTTGGCTTTTTCATAGCCGATCATTAACAGTATCTCTAACAGCTCCTGCTGTCTCTAGAGAGTTGAAAACAGCAGGTCTGGGACAGGGTAGCAGTCCGGTGAACAGGTCAGGGTTCCATAGCCACGGCAGAACAGTTGAAACTGGAGCAGCAGCACGGCCAGGTGGACTGGGACAAGCAAGGAGTCATCATGCCAGTTCCATGAGGCATGGTCCTAGGGCTCAGGTCCTCCGAGAGAGAGAAAGAAAGAAAGAGAGAAAGAAAGAGAGAATTAGAGAGAGCATACTTAAATTCACACAGGACACCGGATAAGACAGGAGAAGTACTCCAGATATAACAGACTGATCCTAGCCCCCCGACACATAAACTACTGCAGCATAAATACTGGAGGCTGAGACAGGAGGGGTCAGGAGACACTGTGGCCCCATCTGATGGTGTTGCAGACTCTTGGACCTTTCAGAACAGGTGTATATATACTGAGATCATGTGACACTTGGATTGCACACAGGTGGACTTTATTTAACTAATTATGTGACTTCTGAAGGTAATTGGTTGCACCAGATCTTATTTAGGGGCTTCATAGCAAAGGGTGCGAATACATATGCACGCACCACTTTTCCGTTTTTTATTTTTCAGATTTTTTTTTAAACAAGTTATTTTTTAAATTTCACTTCACAATTTGGACTATTTTGTCTATGTCCATTACATGAAATCCAAATAAAAATCTATTTAAATTACAGGTTGTAATGAAGCAAAATAGGAAAAATGCCAAGGGGGCAAGAATACTTTTGCAAGGCACTGTAGATATAGAGTACAGACAATGGCTTCAGAAAGTACTTTTTCCACATTTTGTGGTTACAAAGTAGGATTAAAATTGATTTAATTATCATTTCCTTTCAAGGATCTACACAAAATACGCTAATATCAAAGTGGAATTAAAACGAATTTAAATAATGGAAAATAAAACACTAATATACTGTGCATTCGGAAAGTWTTCAGACCCCTTGACTTTTTCCACATTTTGTTACGTTACAGCCTTATTCCAAAACTGAGTAAATTGTTTTTTTTCCCTCATCAATCTACATACAATACCCCATAATGACAAAGCAAAAACAGGTTTTAATAAATGTTTGAAAATTGATAAAAAATACAAAACTGAAATATCACATTTACATAAGTATTCAGACCGTTTACGCAGTACTTTGTTGAAGCACCTTTGGCAGCGATTACAGCCTTGAGTCTTCTTGGGTATGATGCTAGATGCTTGTACTTGCTCCGTTCATCTTTCCTTCAATTATGACTAGTCTCCCAGTCCCCTGCCACCACCATGCTTCACCGTAGGGATGGTGCCAGGTTTCCTCCAGACGTGATGCTTGGCGTTCAGGCCAAAGAGTTCAATCTTGGTTTAATGAGACCAAAGAATCTTGTTTCTCATGTTTTGAGTCCTAGCGGGCTGTCATGTGCCTTTTACTGAGGAGTGGCTTCCGTCTGGCCACTTTACCATAAAGGCCTGATTGGTGGAGTGCTGCAGAGATGGTTGTCCTTCTGGGAGATTCTCCCATCTCCACAGAGGAACTCTGGAGCTCTCTCAGAGTGACCATCGGGTTCTTGGTCACCTCCCTAACCAAGTCCCTTCTCCCCCGATTGCTCAGTTTGGCCGGGCGGCCAGCTCTAGGAAGAGTCTTGGTGGTTCTAAACTTCTTTCATTTAAGAATGATGGAGGCCGCTATGTTCTTGGGGACCTTCAATGCTGCAGAAATTTGTTGGTACCCTTCCGAAGCTCTGTGCCTCAACATAATCCTGTCTCGGAGCTCTACTGACAATTCCTTCGACCTCATGACTTGGTTTTTGCTATGACAAGCACTGTCAACTGTGGGACCTTATATAGAGAGGTGTGTGCCTTTCTAAATCATTCCCAATCAATTGAATTTACCACAGGTGGACTCCAATCAAGTTGTTGAAACATCTCAAGGATGATCAATGGAAGCCGGATGCACCTGAGCTCAATTTCGAGTGTCATAGCAAAGGGTCTGAATACTTATGTAAATAAGGTATTTCAGTTTTTATTTTTATACATTTGCTAGCAATTCTAAAAACCTGTTTTTGCTTTGCTATTTTCGGGTATTGTGCGTAGATTGATGTGGACATTTTGTAATTTTAGAATAAGTCTGTAACGTAACAAAATGTGGAAAAAGTCAAGGGGCCTGAATACTTTCTGAATGCACTGTTTCTTGATTTGATCAAATCAAATTTATTTATATAGCCCTTTTTACATCAACTGATATCTCAAAGTGCTGTACAGAAACCCAGCCTAAAACCCCAAACGGCAAGCAATGCAGGTGTAGAAGCAGATAAGTATTCAATCCCCTGAGTCAATGTTAGAAACACATTTGGCAGCGTTTACAGCTGTGAGTCTTTCTGGGTAAGTCTCTAAGAGATATTGTACACTTGGATTGTACTATATTTGCTCATTATTCTTAAAAATAATCTTCAAGCTCAGTCAAGTTGGTTGTTGATTATTGCTAGACAGCTATTTTCAAGTCTTTCCATAGATTTTCAAGACGATTTAAGTCAAAACTGCTACTAGGCCACTCAGGAACATTCATAGTCGCCTTGGTAAGCAACTCCAGTGTATATTTGGCCCTGTGTTTTAGAATATTGTTCTGCTGAAAGGTGAAGAAAATAAACGTATTATGTGACTTGTTAAGCAAGTGATTACCCCTGAACTTATTTAGACTTGTCATAACAAAGGGGTTGAATACTTATTGACTGAAGACATTTCAGATTTTCATTTTTAATTCATTTGTAAAAATTTCAAAAAGCATCATTCCGCTTTGGCATTATGGGTTATTGTGTGTAGGCCAGTGACACAAAATCTCAATTTCTTCCATTTTAAATTCAGGCTGTAACGCAACAAAAATGTGGAAAATGTCAAGGGGAGTGAATACTTTCTGATAAAAACTAATGTGACAAAACTCAACTTTAAACTCATCTTTGGTACTGATGATATGTTTTATGACATGTTTTGTCTGTGCACCCCCTCCCTTGGAACTTTTCCCTCTCCTTCTCCCATGTCCCTTTGCTCCCCAGCCGAGGTCTCTGGAGCCAGTTCCAACAGCCTGATGTCTGTGCTTAGTGACAAGGCTAAGGTGAAGAAGGAAGAGATCTGGGACGTGGTGGGGCATGATCAGTGGTGCATCAACAACCAGCTGGATCAGGATTACCAGGTCAGTACCAGTAAGTACAGTATTGTTGCAACCCAAAATAGCACCCCATGGGGCCCTAGTCAAACATAGTGCACTATGTAGGGAATAAGCAGTGGTGTAAAGTACTTAAGTAAAAATACTTTAAAGTACTACTTAAGTATTTTGGGGGGGTATCTGTACTTTACTATTTATATTTTTGCCAACTTTTACTTTTACTTCACTACGTTCCTAAAAAAAATATGTACTTTTTACTCCCTACATTTTCCCTGACACCCAAAAGTACTCGTTACATTTTTACAGAAAAATGGTCCAGTTCACACACTTATCAAGAGAACATCCCTGGTCATCCCTACTGCCTCTGATCTGGCGGACTCACTAAACACAAATGCTTCATTTGTAAATGACGTCTGAGTGTTGGAGTGTGCCCTTGGCTCTCTGCCAATAAATTAATAAAAGAAAATGATTCTGTCTGGTTTATTTAATAGAAGGAATTTGAAATGGTTTATACTTTTACTTTTGATACTTAAGTACATTTTAGCAATTCCATTTACTTTTGATACTTAAGTATATTTAAAACCAAATACTTTTAGACTTTTACTCAAGTAGTATTTTACTGGGTGACTTTCAATTTTACTTGAGTCATTTTCTATTAAGGTATCTTTACTTTTACTCACGTATGACAATTGAGTACTTTTTCCACCGCTGGGAATAAGGTGCCAGCCTGTGTGATCCTATGTGGCTCAGTTGATAGAGCATGGTGCTTGCAATGCCAGAATAGTGTTTTGATTCCCGCTGGGGCCACCCAAATGAAAATGTATGCATGCACTAGTGTAAGTTCGCTTAAGATAAAAACGTCTGCTAAATGGCATAAATTGCTTTGCATAAAATAATCTGCTAAATGTCATGCATTATATTATTATAGGTCAGACCCATCTGTGAGATACTGAAGGAAGCCCAGGCCTATGTGGACCGGGAGCTGCCCTTCTGTGTCTTCAAGGGGAACTGTGAGCACTTTGTCACAGAGCTGAGATATGGGAAGGCTGAGTCTCGACAGGTAGGTACAATGGACTGGTGCTCATCAATAGGTGTACTGTGCTCAGCATAGAGTTATCTTGTGAGCCATAATGACATTCTCAAGCTATGAATGTGTGTCAAGAGAGTGTAGAGTAACTGGATTACTTGTTGTTATACATTCAAAGTAGCTATGACTATTTCTGAGTCAGTCATTCATTCAAATTAATGTTTTTTTCTGCCAGGTTCGGCAAGCTGTGGAAACAGTGGGAATGGCCGCAATGGTGGGCTTCGGAGTCCTTGCTGTTGCAGGTGTCGCGGCGGCCATCTTTGGAGGTGGAAGCAAAAAGAATAAAGGAGGAGAATATAAGTGAGCACCTGTATGATAGCTTCCTGAGCAGCCAATCACCAATAAGCCTGATAGAGATTAATTATTCAACTACAGTACTACTGCCCTCGTCACTTAAATAATTCTGTTGTTTTCAGAAGGGAGGTTTGAGTATTTCCCTACATCTTTTTTTTTGTACTTTTACAATTACACAGACGTGATTTGAAAGCACAAAGGAAACGAGGAACAGTGTCTTGTTATAATTCCGAGGTTTAAAGCCTTGGAGGTGTCATAGCCTTGCAGGCTGCTAGCTGATTTAACAAAAAAATTGTCAGTTACTTATAAGCTACTAAGTTTCCCTACTAAAGTTTCAACATATTTATGTAGACTGAGATCTGTTTATAATGGGATAAAATGGTATTCCACGGAAGTTCTGATATTTCTATCATGAAGTCAATTGTCTTTAGGACTCACAGAACTACTCCTGGTTAGGGTCGGAGTGGATACGTCCAGTGGGCTGTCTTGAGCCCCACCTGTTTAGCTAATAAAAAATAAAAATATATTTTAAAAATGTGTGCCTGTTTTGCATGTTATTATTWTTTTTTAAATCATTGAGTTAATAAAACGGAGGTGGTTCAGCCTAGCTCAGTGCTTTCTGTGGTGGTGGGGTAGCCAGCGGAAAATACGGAGCGTAGGGGTTGGTAATGTTCTCTAGTTGTGCCGTGATTGTCTCAGTGCTCTGTCACTCATGGGGACACTACGTCACTGCACAATCTACGGCTAGAGCTTGAAAATTCAAACCCCTTGGGTGCTGCCATAGAGTTACATTAGAAGTGCCCATCCAAGAAGGCTCAAGGTCATTGGCCACAGATAAAAATTATGGCAAATCACGTTATATCTACTGTAGCTTTGATTGGACTGATCATGACAACATCATACTTTAAAAATCTTAGCTAGCAGTCATCATCATGAATCAAGTCGACAATCTACTGGCAAATCCTTTTCAATCCTTGTCATATGAAGAGAAATTATAGATAAAACGTATCGGTGCTCATCGGTCATTGGGCATAAACATTACACAAAAAGTTGGAAATCACAAATTCAACAATGAGTGGTTTGGAAGGAATCAGTGGCTAACTGCAAGTGTTGCAAAGCAATCACTAGCCTGCTATTCAGTGGAGTGGGTGTGTGGTCCAAGTCTGGGTTTAAGGGTCTCTTTTCCAAGCTTAAAATAATAAACATTCAACACCATGGGCGAGAAAATTTGTAGTACATTGGCCATGCTCTCAATCCAGCATGACTTCTGCCACGTTCAAAACAACTGGAAACTCAGAACTGGGATATCTCAGACTTCAGTCAGTTCAAGAGAACTGGGAACTCTGAAAAAAACTAGCTCCGACTGGGAAAAGACGTTTTTAACGGTCATCCCACTTGTAATTCCAAGTCAGGAACTCTGGCCTCTTTCTAGAGCTCTGACCTGAAGACCACTGAAGTCATGATTCAACCTTGTTATTTTCCCCAGTTCCCAGTTGTCTTGAAAGCACCATAAATCCAGAGAATGCCAGACTTTGATGACAAAATTTTCCACAAGGACCGCCGTGCCACCTTCCTGTTCAAGTGAGCACAGCACAACAAGGTGAGTCAAAAAATGTATTGTATGCTGCTGCATAAATTATGAAATATGCCAGTGAGGTATGTATACCGTAGYTAAGAAAGTAATACTAAGTGTATGTTGTGTAGTAAGCTGTTAGTAGCCCATGTGCCTCACCTTAATAATTTGGTCCCTTTCCCCCTCATAACTTAGCCTACTGTTCTGACTTGGAGGTGTACATGTAGCCTATAGCCTGTTTTAGAGAAATATAATCATTGAATATTGTAAGAGCTTTCATTTTCTGCTTATATGCCCACTTTATTTATCCTACGGTTCTGACTTGGTGTACAGGGAGAATACTGTTAGAACGGCCCATGTTCTAAATTCTGTCGCTGTACATTTCAAAAGTGCAGAACAAATAGTTATATTGACTATGTCCATCCTAGCTCGCTCATTAATATTTTAATAGAAATTACGGATTGCCTCGTATCCGCTCGTCGTCCCCTTCTGCCATAGTTTGTACATCTCAATTGTCAGTAGAAACCACATTTGTTCAAGCAAGTCAGCCATATCAGCAAWWTTTTTTTAAAGGCAGTAAATGAGGCTGAATGAACTGCTTTGCTGCCAGACAAGGCTCCACTGATAACCAGGTGTAGCGGTGGTAAGGATTCACTCCATGGTGCTGAACAGAAAGCTCTGCTGTTGGGACAGCTTTATGTCGGCTTTAACAGTTTGTCACAGTGTTTATAGTGTTTAGTGTTGTGGCTTTGCTGGCATGCATCTAAAATATTTTGGGGGAGTTTGCCCCGCCACTGGATACATCTAATGCTCCTTATATCGCCTTGAAATGACTGACAGCATTATGAACAAAATCTTTATTCATGAGTATACTAGCAATTTCTAGATGTTGGATTGAAAATATTTCATCTTAACCGGTGTTTGATCCATAAACTTGTTTGCACATGAATTAAGTTGAAATATATTGATAATGAATAAACTGAACCTCGTCATTTTAGATTAGTTGATCTGGTCTTGACATGCTCTGTAAGTTTCTACATTTTTAATAAACATTATTTGGTCTCTAGGTTTGTGGTCTGATTAACATACTTCTCTTAGTAAACAGAAACACCTCTGTTGCCCCACAAGGAATTTTCCAGTGGATTTGGATGTTGGCAGAAGTAGGAATTGTTCTGAATATATATTTGTAAAACAGTTCACACCCTTTCGCATAACACTTTTTTTGTCATGGTTTTATTTTGGGAATTGTTCATTATACACAAGATTCCATCTCTATAAAACAACGCATCTGATTTCACTGGACTTACCTCCCTCGCCACCCACAACATATTTAAAAATCACAGAGCACAGTTCATCTGACCACCTAACCCCAGTAAACAATGCTGCCATCAAACAGAACCTTCTCTTTCCCTTGACCCACCCAACACTACCAATCTGACAAGATAGTTGATGGGCAGAATTATCTTGCACTATATGATTTGATTTTAAATAGCTAAGTGACTCCATAAATATATAGGAGGAGGAAGCTACAGGTAAAATTGCATGTTAACACCATCCATGCTGAATATGAAGGCTTCAAGTCAGTCAACCCACCACCACTAATGATAACTGATTGGCTCCGAGGGGATGTAGGCCAGGTGTATATTATTCATCTGCGTACAGTGAGGTACCTTTAATCAACAGAGACACATTCAGTTGGCAAACAAATATAGAAATATCATGAATAGACTTGACATGATCCCTTATTCTATGTGAGAGGAATGTTTGTTCTACATAACATATTTCTATCAGACTGTTCCACAACGTTGTGCCCTGCTGAACGTGTCCCAGCATTACCCTTCAGGGAAGTACCATATGTCTTTTGGTAGGTAAGTCCCATATACAGACCATGCATGAAGACTATCAGTCTTATTTCTGCAATGACAGCTCATATAAAACATTCATAACCCATTTATGCGTATATGTGAACATTCAGCATATACACATTTTATGTCAATATAATAATAAAAAAACATTTTCAGACAAATGCACCAACTATGTACATTTCTTTACATCTTTGTTTTTATATAAAAACAATATTTGCGTTGTAATGTGAATGCAATGTTTAAACCCCGTAATAGTCTGGATGAGACATGTCTCAGCCTCTGGTGCTCTGATCCCCTCAGCCAATGAGCAGCTTGCACAGTCGTCAAGTTCACAGTGTCTCTTCTTCAATCTTTTTTTCATTATGGAATGTTGAACCTTCCATACATTCCACCCTCTCTGTGGGAGTCAGGGGAAAGTCATCATAGCACTCTCTGCTTCGCTTCCTGTCTTCCGCCAGCCCTCCTCTTCCTTCCAGTCAGTCCAGTTTCCGAGCACCCAGTTTGAGAGGACCCTTCGCTGCCTTGCGTTCTGCCCGTTTGGCCTCCAGTTCTTTCCTCCTCTCCTCACGTTTCTTCTTGGCCAGCTCTGCCTTGCTTAGGCCTGCTTAGGAAACAAAAAGACAGACAGCTGTTATCATTTGACTTGAGCCTTATAACATGAACAGCATCTCATTAAAAGGACTCCCTGGTTTCAGATCATTGAGAGAGATMGAGTATAGAGAAGTTAGAGCAGGTTGAGACTCACCTTGACTTCCGTCCACAGACTCCCAGCTCTCCTCGGCTCCCCAGTCTCCAGCAGGCTCTGCATTCCAGCCATCAACAGCCTAGCATGAACCAGAAAACACATGCACAGCGCACATTAAAACATGCATTGTCCTTCCATTTCCACCTCAAATGTTCCCCACTCAACATCAACTTTTACCTCCACTTTGACAAGCCTGTTTGTCAGTTCTTCAAAACACAAAGCCTACTCCTGTCAAACGTTTATTTATAAAGCCCCCCCCTCTCCTCACCGTAGCAATGGGGGTGGGCATTGCTCTCTGAGACACGTTGGCAAGGAAGTCCGTCTGCGTGKCTCCCTTACTGTCCCAGTCATACTCGCTGGCTAACCGAACCCCCTCCGGCAGAGCAGCACTCTTAGTGGCCGGAGCAGTCGTTCCCTCCTCCTCCCAGTCATTGCCCCACGCCTCCTCTCCTGGTGAACTCTGACCCTGGCCGTCAGCCTCCTTCTCATTGGACCAGCTGTCGTCGGCATCCCAGCCCGAGCTGCTCCAATCAGAGCTCTGCTTTTTCACTGCATCAGAAGTTGCTAGACCCACCTGGATGGAATCGGAGACAGCAATGAATGAATATTCCCCATGAAGTTTCAGCATGCACACGGTTTTAAATCATGGACCATTGTTCAGTAGGTTGGAACTTTCAAGAAATTGCAGACAGGAATGTATTTACAAATTAGTCATTTAGCAGATGCTCTTATCCAGAGAGAAGACAGCTAGGTGAGACAACCACATCTCTGTCATAGTAAGTACATTTTTCCTCAATTAAGTATATATCATCAAAGCCAGAGCTAGTAAGATAAGACGAGTGTTAGTTACTTTACAGAAATAGCATGACTATGCAATGTGCCATTATCTTTGACTCTATTCAAACATTCTGCCTCCCTGAAAACCAGATACGTACTCCTCTTACACTGGCCTTCTTTTTGACAGAAGACATTCCTGACCAATCAGAAGAGTTCCAGTCATCTGGGTCTGCTGCCTGTACCTTCTCTGGGTCCTGTGGGGGGAGAGAGAGCGAGAGTAGTTGAATGAGTTAACTGATAAAATAGAACATGCCTCTCCAATACAAACATCACTGTTTCCCATGTTCCGTGACAGTTGACGTCCCACGGTCCCAACTGTCGAATCCCACCCCAAAACCATTCCATGCCAATTACCTCCAAACTTCCCCAGTCCTCGTCATCCCACCGGTCTCCGATTGGCTCCTCGTTCTTTTCGGTCACCTTAGGAGAGTCTGATTGGGTAGCAAGGCCAGAAGCAATTGGTAGAGTCATGGAGGCCGGCGGTGGTTTAACTTCAGAGCCTGGAGGAATGAGGAGAACGGTGAGGTGAAAGGTGGCTGTAAATAGCGGATGCCATTAACTGATAGATACAGCTTTGCCGGCTCTTCCTATGTTTCTATGGGGGATGCCACCCTTATGTATAGAATCAAATTTTATTTGTCACAATACAACTGTGAAATTACTTACAAGCCCTTAACCAACAATGCAGTTAAGAAAATATTTACTAATATAAACTAAAGTAAAATACATTTAAAAAAGTTAGAATAAAACAACAATAACTATATACAGGGGGTACCGGGTCAATGTGCGGGGGTACAGGTTAGGCGAGGTAATTTGTACATGTAGGTAGCGGTAAAGCGACTACGCATAGATAATAAACAGCGAGTAGCAGCAGTGTAAAAACAAGGGAGGGGGTCAATGCAAATAGTCTGGGTGGCCATTTGATTAACAGTCTTATGGCTTGGGGATTGAAGTTGTTAAGGAGCCTTTTGGACCTAGACTTGGCGCTCTGGTACCGCTTGCCGTGCAGTAGCAGAGAGAACAGTCTACGACTTAGGTGACTGGAGTCTGACAATTCTTTGGTCCTTCCTCTGACCCCGCCTAGTATATAGGTCCTGGATGGCAGGAAGCTTGATGTACTGGGCTGTAGGCACTACTCTCTGTAGCGCCTTACGGTCGGATGCTGAGCAGTTGCCATATCAGGAAGTGATGCAACCAGTCAGGATGCTCTCGATGGTGCAGCTGTATAACATTGAGGATCTGGGGACCCATGCCAAATCAAACAGAAACATATTTAAGATCTGAGTAATCCTGCAAATAAGTCAGTTCCTTACCCCCGGGTACTTCATCTATCACAGGGCTCCCGGCGCAAGGAGATGCAGTACCACCACCAACAGGGGTGTTCTCGGCCGGGCTGCCCCCCTCTGCCCCCGGGCCGGTCCGGATGAGCTTGGAGGTCAGAGAGGACACCCCCGTCACTGCCCAGCCTGCCCAACTGGCCGCTGCCCCAGCCGGCTGGGCTGATGACATCACATCCTTTTCTAGGTTGAGAAGGAGATAAGTAATATTAGACACTCAAAGGCTGCAAAAAGATTCCTTATAAGGGATAGTTTGGGATTTTGGCAATGAAGGAAGTTACAGGTATACCACATGACCAAGAGTGTGGACAGCTGCTCGTCAAACATCTCATTCCAAAATCATGGGCATTAATATGGAGTTGATCCCCCTACTATAACAGCCTCCACTCTTCTGGGAAGGCTTTCCACTAGATGTTGGAACATTGCTGCGGGGACTTGCTATCAGCCACAAGAGCATTAGTGAGGTCGGGCACTGATGTTGGGCGATTAGGCCTGGCTCGTAGTCAGCGTTCCAATTCATCCCAAAGGTGTTCGATGGGGTTGAGATCAAGGCAGTCAATTTCTTCCACACCGATCTCGGCAAACCATTTCTGTATGGACCTCCCTTTGTGCATGGGGGCATTGTCATTCTGAAACATGAAAGGACCTTCCCCAAACTTGCCACCCAGTTGGAAGCAGAGAATTGTCTAGAATGTTGTATGCTGTGGCGCCAAGAATTCACTTCACTGGAACTAAGGGTTCTAGCCCGAACCATGAAAAACAGCCCCAGACCATTATTCCTCCTCCACCAAACTTTACAGTTGGCACTAGGTAGCGTTCTCCTGGCATCCGCCAAACCCAGACTCATCCATCGGACTGCCAGATGGTGAAGCGTGATTCATCACTCCAGAGAATGCGCTTCCACTGCTCCAGAGTCCAATGACGGCGAGCTTTACACCACTCCAGTCGCCGCTTGGCATTGCGCATGGTGATCTTAAGTTTGTGTGCGGCTGCTCAGCCATTTGAAACCAATTTCATGAAGCTCCTAGACGTTTCCACTTCACAATAACAGCACTTACAGTTGATCGGGCAGCTCTAGCAGGGCAGAAATTTGACGAACTGACTTGTAGGAAAGGTGGCATCCTATGATGGTGCCACGTTGAAGTCACTGAGCTCTTCAATAAGGCCATTCTACTGCCAATGTTTGTCTATGGAGATCGCAAGGCTGTGTGCTCGATTTTAAAACACCTGTCAGCAACAGGTGTGGCTGAAATAGTAAAATCCACTAATTTGAAGGGGTGTCCACATACTTGTGTGTGTGTGTGTTATATATTTATATATTGTAGTTTTGCGAGCAAATGATACCGAGCTTAGCGCAATGACTGGAAGTCTTTGGGTACAGCTAACGCTAGTTAGCATTGGCCTCACAAAACTACCTCTAACTTCCTTCATACTGGACACAGAAACATTTTTATCCACGAGATCATCGGACTCTGGGGAAGCAGATAAAGGACTTCATTGCCAAAATCCCGTACTATCCCTTTAATGTGAAATCAGTGCTTGAGGCTTTGTTGTCTTTGGCGACCTGGAGGTTTGCGATTGTGTACAGACCTATTTCAGCCAGCTTGGTTGGATCTTCAGAAACAGTCTCCAGCTTCGTCAAGAAACTCTTTATGGCTTTAAATGCCTGAGGGACAGAAAAAAAACATGTTTCACAAGCTAGGTTTCTATCCAATTGGCAACAAATTTTCATGCGAATATATATATATAAATACAAAAATAACAAAACATTTTAATTAATTAAATAAATGTAAAAATAAATAAAAAAGGCATTAAATACAATTATGCGCATTTTCTCACCATCAAATTTACTTGTGATCAAAAGTCTGTGTGATGACGTAGCGTACATAAAAATAACTTTTGCGTTTAATTCACATAAAAATACAAAGTTAAAATGGATTTCCATCGCAATCAACTCCACTGATGGTTTCGTCACCAGAAATGTTGCGCTATATAGCTAAATATACCCACTCTGGTGTTGGCACTGCGCTCTAGCAAACAGCTTGCAGACACAGTGCATGTATAGCCTACATGATGACATTATTATGAACAAAGGAGCAAAATAATTTTKGGCTTGTCAAATGGAAGCCAAGCGTCGATCATGTCACCAGAATAAGACCCTGGATATTTATTGGAAAGGAGCATCAAGCTCATCACCTTGTACTGTCACCACCCTGTGAAGTTCATCATTATTTATTTCATCTGTAGCCTAACAAACTGCATGCTTTCTCCAGTTGTAGTGGGAGAACCACACCACAGGTCATCACAAGACTCAAAGTTTACTTCCATATGTTGGTTATTATATCAATATTTGCGCATAAAAGCGTTTCCACCGCCATTTCTCGCATAATACATTTTACAGACACAAAAAGATCCCACCTTGTCTAGCGTATTTTGTTTTTTCGACATTTGGAAAGTTTACTGCCCGTCGTGGCATTTTTTATACTTCACGCGCATAAAAAGGTTGGATGGAACCTTCTTACAGATGGAATGTTGCAATGTGAAATGAGAGAGTAGGTAAACATAGATTTTCATATGCAGATGGAGTGTTCAGGGTGAAATATATATATTTTTTATACTTTGTTTTTATTGTAGGAACACAAAGAGAGTACAAATAAAGTAAAATAAAAGAACAACAAAAAAGATCTGGCAGTTACAGTGAACTTCATACCTTCATCATCATATCAGTTACATTGGCATCTTTGAATTAGACCTTTTCCAAGTACGAAAACCATTTCTCCCAGTATTCCTGACCTCTCTCCTGTTGAGTTCTTAAAGCAAAGGTCATACGCTCCATGTGGTGTATTTCTTCTACAATGTCTATCCATTGTGTCACTGTGGGAGGGTCTTTTTGTAGCCATTTCCTAGTGATAGCCTTTTTACTGGCTGCCAGTAAGACCTTCAAGAGGTACTTTTCTCTAGTGTGTAAGTTATCAGGTATTTCACCCAAGTACAAAGAAATGAATGTTTGTTCTATGTCAAATCCCATTATTTTTCCAATGTTAGATCTTATTTCTCCCCAGTAAGTTTCGATTGCGGGGCAGGACCAAAAGATATGAGAGTGGTCCGCCCTCAATAGACCGCATTCTCTCCAACAAGGGTGTAGTGAGCCAGTCTGTTTTGATTTCAGTTTAGGTGTTATGAAGAAACGTATAACATCCTCTCCAACAAGGATGTAGGGAGCCAGTCTGTTTTGATTTCAGTTTAGGTGTTATGAAGAAACGTATAACATTCTCTCCAACAAGGGTGTAGTGAGCCAGTCTGTTTTGATTTCAGTTTAGGTGTTATGAGGAAACGTATAACATTCTTCCAACAGGATTCTCTCCATGATCTTGAGTTGGTGGAGCTTTGTTGAGTCTCTAATATGTTCAACCATGTTTCATCAGTTATTTCAATGTTAAGTTCCTCCTCCCATTTATTTTTAATATAGTTTGTAGAATGTTTCTTTGAGGATTGAATACCCAAGTAGAGATTTTATATCGTTTTTTTGTTACTCCCCAAGTTGTATGCGTTAGTGAATACTTGGATTAATTTTGGAGGTGCTCGAGGGTCAGTCACTTTTATCTCCCTTAAGAAAGTGTCGGACTTGTAGGTTTCTGTAAAAATCTTGTTTATCCAAGCCATGTTTTTTTACTTAGGTCCTGGAAGTTATCTAGGTCCCCATTCCTTATAATTGTACTGAATGATGTGATGCCTTTCTGCGTCCATTGTTTAAATCTGCTGTCCTGAGTTGCAGGGATGAAGCTGGGGTCGTATGCGGGCCAACTCAGCAGTTTGATCTCTCCGTCTAAATTATTTTGCTTAACTACCCTAAACCATGTCTTCAGAGAGAAATTAATCCACTGATTTTGTCTATTGTATATTTCTTTTACCATGTCCTTTTTTCCCAAAACTGACTGTATGGGTATCTCTGTCAAAGTAGTCTCGATGTCTTTCCATTTGGATTCGTATTCTGAATTGCACCAACAAACCAGAGGTCTCAAATTGGGCTGACACATAATAATCGTTTAGGTTTGGTAAGGCCATACCCCCACAGTTTTTTGGTAATTGTAATGTTGTATATCTGGTCTCTTACTGTTCCAGATAAACCTTGATATCCGTTTATCCCATTCCCTAAACTGTTTAGGTGGGATTTCTATGGGCAGTGATTGGAACAAATACAGTAACCCCGGCAGGATGTTCATTTTGATTGTTTCAATTCTACTACTAAGATCTAAGGGAAGTGAATTCCACCTGTCTATCACCTGTTGATGTGATCGTGATTCATGCAATAAAGTTTGGGTGTATCTTTTGGTAGGTATACTCCAAGATATTTAATGGATGAAGAGGTCCAGGTGAAGTTATACCTACTCTTCAGCTCTTCCTGTGGGGTATCATTATATACTAGGGCTTGGGTCTTGTGTACGTTAAGCACATACCCTGAATATGTTCCAAATGTTTGTAGAACATCCATCAATCTAGGTACGCTTGAGCCTGGGTCTTTAAGGAATAACAGAACGTCATCCGCATACATGCATATCTTATGTTCACTGTCTCTTATTGTTATTCCCTCTAAGGTTGGGTCCTGTCTTATTGCCTGTGCTAATGGTTTGAGGTACAAGGAGAAGAGCGTGGGTGAAAGATTACAGCCTTGTCTTGCCCCTCGCTCTAATTTTATCGTTCCTGTCAAATGTCCATTTATCTTTATTCTAGCGGTCGGACATGAATACAGTGTTTTGATGCACTGTATCACTTCTTTGTTGAAACCAAATCTTTCCATAACTTGGAATAGGTAATCCCATCCCACTGAATCAAATGCTTTTTCTGCATCTAGACTGATTAATATTGCACTTGTCTTATTCTGAGTAATGTGGTCCATGACATGTAGTGTTCTCCTTATATTGTCCTGTGTCTGCCTATTTTGTATGAAACCAGTTTGATCTCCATCAATCAATTCTGGGATTATGTTCTCCATTCTTTTGGCTATTATTGATGCATATAGTTTATAATCTGTGTTAAGAATTGCGATAGGTCTATATGAACTGCATTCTTTCTTATCTTTACCTTCTTTTGGGATTACAGATATGATGGCCTCTCTCCATGACGGTGGGAGACCCCCCTCCCTCAGAGTCCAGTTAAAACAGGCCTTAAGTAGAGGTGCTAATTGTTCTCTGAAGGTCTTGAACCATTCTGAAGGGAAGCCATCAGTGCGTGGAGACTTGTTGACTTTTTGTTGAGATATTKCTTTATTAATTTCTTCGGTGGATATTTCTAAAGTTAGTCTATCGTTTTGCTCTGTCCCAATTGAGGGGAGATCAAGTGAGTTCAAAAAGTGCTCTATTGTCTGTGCATCTGCCTTCTCTGGTTGCTTGTACAGATTTGTTTAATATGATTCAAATGCATTCTGTATTTCATCTAATTTGCATGTTATTTTGAAAATGGTATTCTGTGCTTGTTGTTTCCTGAGTCTCCATGCTAGTAATTTGGTTGCCTTTGAGCCTGCTTCATAATATCGTTGTTGTTTCAGGAACCTAAGCTTTTTCTCTACTTCTTCTCTATAAATCTGGTCATTTTCCTGTTTTACCTTTTGAATCTCTCGTAATATAAGAGGGTCTTTGTATTGACTATGAGATCGTTCTAAGTTTCTTAGGGTTTCCTGTAATTTCAGCAGTTTCTGTGCTTTAATCTTTTTCTTGAGAGATGATGTGGCTATGATCTTTCCTCTAATAACTGCCTTAGCTGCATCCCACAATGTAGCAGGAGATACTTCCCCATTATCATTATTCTCCAGATAGATGTTCAATTCTGTCTTTATTGATTCCTTGAATGCTGGATCATTCAGCATGCTTGTATTAAGTCTCCATATAGTATTTCTTGGTTTGCTATCAAGGTGTAGAGTGAGGTAAACTCCATTATGATCTGATAAGTCGCTCTGCCCGATCCTACAATCCTTAAGCCTGTGTCTATCTGCACTGTACATAAAAAAGTAGTCTAACCTGGAGTATTCAGTGTGGCGGGCTGAGTAAAAAGTATATTCCTTATCGGTCTTGTGGGTGTCACGCCATACATCGAGCAGTCCTAGACCCTGCAGTATCCTATTGATCTTTTTGGCAACTAGGCTCATTTTCCTATTTTGATTTGTGCTGTCCAGTTTTGAGTTTAGAATTGTGTTAAAATCCCCTCCACAGATAAGAGTGCCAGTGGTTTCTGTGGCAATTAAATCAAACACCTTCCCGTAGAAGACCATGTCAATCCCTGGGGGTGCGTATACATTATTTAATGTAACTTCCTTGTTATCCAGTTTACATTTAACAAGTATAAATCTACCCTCCTTGTCTTTTATTTCTGACAAACTCAAAATTAACTGAATTTGGGATCAAGATTGCAACTCCCCTTCTACCCATTTTGTAAGAAGAAAAAAAAAAGTGTTCCTATATCCCATTTTCTTGAGTTTCTCGTGTTCAGGTGTGGATAAGTGAGTTTACTGCCAGAATAGTATGTCACCTCTCTCCCGTTTCATCTTTGCTATTACATTACTTCTCGATGGCACTCCCCAGTCCGTTTACATTGAAACTTATGACCTTCAATTCCCGATGATGCATCGATATAAATAAAAAACTGTGCACCATATCTGCCTGCTTATCATGAACCTAAAAATGAATGAAAAATCAAGAACGATAATAAAGTAAACCAAAGTGGGAAAATACTTTGGTATTTGGACTCCCATGTCAGAGGACTGTCTCTTGCCTCTGGGGTTTGAGGGGATGAGCCTGTCYGCAGGATGKGCCCCTCGCTCAGATATGAAAATGCGTGACGTAGTCACAAACAAGACCTGGTGGAACCGAAAATAATAAGGGCGCCTATTTCGTCGCTTATACACATCGGTTAATTACAAGTTAAAACTATATCGGCCATGCGTGCATATCATGAATCATCCCCTTGATATGCCCTTCTGTCGCCCCGTTGTCAATGTGTCATTAATCCTTAGCTATTATATATATGTTATTAACGTGCCGCTACTTAATGTGTTCATAAAGATCACATGCTTTTGGGTACTCACCCTTGTTCAGCATTGGGGGAAAATAGGGGAGATATTTTATCTACTGCAATGTCAACCGTAACAACCCAAAGTCTTAACAGCTGCGGTAACTATTAACTCTGTTAAATCCGATTCAGTGTCTTCYATCTTCCCGTTGGAAATGCCTGAGTCTCTCTCGGATGTGAACGTCCTCTCGCCGAGATGGTTTCCCTCTTTCTCCATGACCTTGCTTGTTGACAACGATCCATGGGAGAGCCTGCTCGAGTCTTTCCGCTGGTGATGTCGCCTTTCTCCTGGCGGTATACTCCACTGGGAAGCCCCTTGACTTCAGGTCCTCAGCCGCCTCRTCTGCATGCTCGTATGTAACCGGGCCATTTTTCAGAAATACCTGCATTTTTGCCGGGTATGGTGTTTGGAAGCGAATACCCTTCTCTTTAAGTGCTTTCTTAATGGGGGTGTATTCTTYCCTTCTTTTCAGTATCTCTCCCGCGTAGTCATGATCAAAGAACACTCGTTGGCCTTGGAAGTTAACAGGCTTTTTCCAGGTAGCATGTAAGACTTTCTCTTTGACTGAGAATTTTAGGAACCGTACTACTATGGATCTTGGTGGGGCGCCGCTGGGGGGGTTTGAGGCCAGAGCTCGGTGTGCTCTCTCCATTCCCAGGTCCGTGCCGTCTTCAAGTATGTCCTTGAATCGACCCTCCACCAAGTTGGGCACAGAGTCTTTTTCTGCGCCCTCTACTACGTTATAAAGTCTAATGTTGTTTCGACGTGAGAAACCTTCGAGTTCTGTCACTTTTGCCTGTAGTGCGTGTTGGCTTTTCAGTGACTGTTCAAGTATTTCCTTGACTGCGGAGTTCCATGTGTCCGTTTCTCCAATGCGCTGTTCTGCGTCCCCCATTCTTGTAGATATGCTGTGAAGTTCTAATTTGTTTTCTTCCAGTTTCTGGTTAATGTCCTTCCTGAACTCATTTAGTTATTTTCTTACATCTTCTCGAAGTTCCTCTCGTAAGCCTGTGAGCGCCTTGCGCAATTCCTCCATCACCTCACGAAATGAGGGTTCTTTTGCTGCTGCTATCTTATTTGCACCAGCATTAGCCATTTCGGGTTCATCAACGATTATATCTTCTGCTGTCTTGTTGTTGTAGCTCCGCGACCTTTTCCTATTTTCCCCTTTTCCATTTTGCGTAAGTTATTATAATGCTCAGAGTAAATACTTGAATTTGGGGGGGGAAATACCCAACCGATGTGCAGTACGAAAAACTAGGCAGCCATTTCCTAAGTTGCGTCACCGGAAGCTCCAGGGTGAAATATTTCTAAACCTAATGCAAGCTAAACGTACTAGTGCAGTTATTTCAATGCGTAAGGTGTTTGTAGTGCTTCTCACCTGATCTCTAACGTTCTTGTCAGGGTCAACAGTGAGGGTACAGAGTGTTGGTAGTACCCGTGCTGCACTCTCTGTCACACTGTAGTAGTTGTGGGTCGCTGCAAAGCCCAGAACCCCGGCCGCCCGAGAGGCGGGAAAGGGGTCCTTAGTGGCCCGAGAGAACGCCGAGATCAACACTCGTTGCCGTGTCTGTGGAGGAAAGGAGAGGTATGAATAAGAGCACGAACGAGGGAGGAGTGAGAGCGAGAAAGGGGGAGACGGGAAGAGAAAAGGGGAGAGGGAGAGAGAGAGCAAGGAGCGAGCGAGCTAAACAGAGAGCGAGGGAGAGAGCTGCTCAACATGCTCTGCTCACACCTACTGTAATGGTCCGAGCCTAAACCACACAAAACACCACTAGACAGTATGGAAAACAAAGCTTTTACTATCTCATGCTGGAATATACAAGGCCTGAGGTCATCTGCCTTTGGACTAAAGAGCAAGAACCTAGACTTCAAGTAAAATTGGAAATACAGACATTGTCATCCCACAAGAAACATGGTATAGAGGAGACGGACTCACGAGTTTCCCTCTAGGTTATAGAGAGCTGGTAGTCCCATCCACCAAACTACCAGGTGTGAAACAGGGAAGAGACTCAAGGGGTATGCTAATTTGGTAGAGCAGACCTATCCCACTCTATTCAATTATTCAAAACAGGAACAAATTAATAAGGAAATGATCAACAGAGAAAAATGTCCTCATGTGTGCTACCTATATCCCCCCTACAGTATCCATGTACTTTAATGATGACAGCTTCTCCATCCTAGAGGGGAGATCAACAATTTCCAGACATGTACTGGTCTGTGGCGAACTACATGCCAGAACACAACACTCTCAGCACACAGTGGGACAGACACCTWCCTGGAGGTGACAGCATTCCCTCCCTAATATGCCCCCCTGGACAACTATGACAAACATGGGTCACAACTCCTGGAGCTCTGTCGCACGCTGGGTCTGTACATAGTCAATGGTAGGCTTCAAGGGGACTTCTATKGTRGGTWCWMCTATAGCTCATCTCTTGGCAGTAGTAGTGTAGATGACTTTATCACTGACCTCAACACAGAGTCTCTCAGAGTGTTCACAGTCAGCCCACTGACACCCCTTCTCATGCTTTTTTGAATATAAAAAAAAGCTTGACTCTGGCATGAGGGTCTGCTATACAAATTGATGGAAAGCAGTGTTGGGGGAAAAACATACGACTTTATAAAAAACAAGGACATAAGTGTGCAGTTAAAATTGGCAACAAAAACCCCCATTTATTTCCACAGGGCCGTGGGTTGAGACGGAGTGAGCTTGAACCCCACTGTCTTCAACATACTGTACAGTTGAAGTCGTAAGTTTACATACACCTTAGCCAAATACATTTAAACTCAGTTTTTCACAATTCCTGACATTTAATCCTAGTAAAAATACTCTGTTTTAGGTCAGTTAGGATCACCATATTTTAAGAATGTGAAATGTCAGAAAATAGTAGAGAGTGTTTATTTCAGCTTTTATTTCTTTCATCACATTCCCAGTGGGTCAGAAGTTTACATACACTCAATTAGTATTTGGTAGCATTGCCTTTAATTGTTTAACAAGCTTGCCACAATAAGTTGGGTGAATTTTGTCCATTCCTCCTGACAGAGCTGGTGTAACTGAGTCAGGTTTGTAGGCCTCCTTGCTCGCACACGCTTTTTCAGTTCTGCCCACAAATGTTCTATAGGATTGAGGTCAGGGCTTTGTGATGGCCACTCCAATACCTTGACTTTGTTGTCTTAAGCCATTTTGCCACTACTTTGGAAGTATGCTTGGGGTCAATGTCCATTTAGAAGACCCATTTGCGACCAAGCTTTAACTTCCTGACTGATGTCTGAGATGTTGCTTCAATATATCCACATAATTTTCCTACCTCATGATGCCATCTATTTTGTGAAGTGCACAGCACCCCACAACATGATGCTGCCACCCCGTGCTTCACGGTTGGGATGGTGTTCTTCTGCTATTTTTGTTTCATCAGACCAGAGGACATTTCTCCAAAAAGTACGACCTTTGTCCCTATGTGCGTTGCAAACCGTAGGCTGGCTTTTTTAATGGCGGTTTTGGAGCAGTGGCTTCTTCCTTGCTGAGCGGCCTTTCAGGTTATGTCGATATGGACACGTTTTACTGTGGATATAGATACCTTTGTACCTGTTCCCTCAGCATCTTCACAAAGTCCTTCGCTGTTATTCTGGGATTGATTTGCACTTTTCGCATCAAAGTACATTCATCTCTAGGAGACAGAACGTATCTCCTTCCTGAGCGGTATGACGGCTACGTGGTCCCATGGTGTTTATACTTGCGTACTATTGTTTGTACAGATGAATGTGGCACCTTCAGGCGCTTGGAAATTGCTCCCAAGGATGAACCAAGACTTGTGGAGGTCTACCATTTGTTTTCTGAGGTCTTGGCTGATTTCTTTTGATTTTCCCATGATGTCAAGCAAAGAGGCACTGAGTTTGAAGGTAGGCCTTGAAATACATTCACAGGTACACCTCCAATTGATTCAAATTATGTCAATTAGCCTATCAGAAGCTTCTAAAGCCATGTCATAATTTTCTGGAATTTCCCAAGCTGTTTAAAGGCACAGTCAATTTAGTGTATGTAAAGTTCTGACCCACTGGAATTGTGATATAATTCACTGTAAGTGAAATAATCTGTCTGTAAACAATTGTTGTAAAAATGACTTGTGTCATGCACAAAGTAGATGTCCTAACCGACTTGCCAAAMCTATAGTTTGTTWACAAGAAATTTGTGGAGTGGTTGAAAAACGAGTTTTAATGACTCCAACATAAATGTATGTAAACTTCCGACTTCAACTGTATATATAAACGAATTGGCGGGGGCACTAGAACAGTCTACAGCCCCCGCCCTCACACTTCTAGAATCTGAATCCACATCACCAACGAACTATCATGGTACAAACACACCAAGACAGTCGAGAAGAGGGCACGACACCACCTTTACCCCCTCAAGAGACTGAAAAGATTTGGCATGGGTCCCCAGATCCTCAAAAGGTTCTACAGCTGCAACATCGAGAGCATCCTGACCGGTTGCATCTCCGCCTGGTATGGCAACTGCTCGGCATCTAACCGAAAGGCGCTACAAAAGGTAGTGCATACGGCCCAGTACATCACTGGGGCCAAGCTTCCTGCCATCCAGGACCTATATACTAGGTGGTCAGAGGAAAGCCCAAAAAATTGTCCAGAGACTCCAGTCACCCAAGTCAGATTGTTCTCTCTCCTACTGCACGGCAAGGGGTGCTGGAGCGCCAAATCTAGGACCAAAAGGCTCCTTAACTTCTTATGGCTGCAGGGGCAGTATTGAGTAGCTTGGATGAAAGGTGCACAGAGGTGCCCAGAGTAAACGGCCTGCTCCTCAGTCATAGTTGCTAATATTTGCATAGTATTATTAGTATTGGATAGAAAACACGCTGAAGTTTCTAAAACTGATTGAATTATGTCTGTGAGTATAACAGAACTCATATGGCAGGCAAAAACCTGAGAAGATCCACTTCCTGTTTGGAGGTGGCAGATTTTCAACCAAGCTCTCAATGAAATTACAGTGAGATGTTGATGAGTTTTCACTTCCTACGGCTTCCACTAGATGTCAACAGTCAATAGAACTTTGTCTGATGACTCTAAATGTGAAGGGAGGCCGAAGGAGACAGGAATTAGTCACCACTGCCACGAGCTGACCATGCTTTGACCACGCGCGTTCACGTGATATGGAACGGAGCTGCCTCTCTCAACTGAAGTCAATCTAATTCTCCGGTTGGAACGTTATTCAAGATGTTAACAACATTCTAAAGATTGATTCAGTACATCGTTTGACATGTTTCTACTGACTTATGGAACTTTTGGACATTTCGTCACGTTATAGTGGACGCGCTTTGTGACTTTGGAATTGTTTACCAAACGCGCTAACCAAAGGAGCTAATTGGACATAAATAACGGACATTATCGAACAAATCAAGCATTTATTGTGTTCCTGGGATTCCTAGGACTGCATTCTGATGAAGTTCATCAAAGGTAAGGAAACATTTATCATGTATTTTCTGGTTTCTGTTGACTCCAACATGGCGGCTAATTTGGCTATTGTTCTGAGCACCGTCTCAGATTATTGCATGATTTGCTTTTTCCGTAAAGTTTTTTTGAAATCTGACACAGCGGTTGCATTAAGGAGAGGTATATCTATAATTCCATGTGTATAACTTGTATTATCATCTACATTTATGATGAGTATTTCTGTTGAAACGATGTGGCTATGCAAAATCACTTGATGTTTTTGGAACTAGTGAATGTAACACGCCAATGTAAACTCTGATTTTTTTATATAAAATACGAACTTTTATCAAACAAAACATGCATATATTGTGTAACATGAAGTCCTATGAGTGTCATCTGATGAAGATCATCAAAGGTTAGTGATTAATTTTATCTCGATTTCTGCTTTTTGTGACTGCTATATTTCGCTGGAAAAATGGCTGTGCTTATTGTGGTTTGGTGGTGACCTAACATAATCGTTTGTAGTGCTTTCGCTGAAAAGCATATTTGAAATCGGACACTTTGGTGGGATTAACAACAAGATTACCYTTAAAATGATATAAAACACATGTTTGAGGAATTTTAATTATGAGATGTCTGTTGTTTGAATCTGGCGCCCTGCACTTTCACTGGCTGTTGTCATATCGATCCCGTTAGCGGGATGCAGCCATAAGAAGTTAACAGCTTTTACCCCCAAGCCATAAGACTGCTGAACAATGACTCAAATGGCCACCGCACTATTTACATTGACACCACCACCCTCCCCCTCCATTTGTTTTGTACACTGCTGCTACTCACTATTTATTATTATCTATGCATAGTCACTTCACCCCTACCTACATGTACAAATGACCTCTAACCTGTACCCCCGCTCATTGACTCGGGACACCTTGTATATAGCCTTGATATTGTGTTACTTTTTTACTTTAGTTTATTTGGTAAATATTTTCTTAACTCTTTCTTGAACTGCACTGTTGGTTAAGGGCTTGTAAGCATTTCACAGTAAGGTCTACACTTGTATTTGGCGCATGTGACAAATAAAGTTTGATATTTTTATTTATTTAATGTCAAATGTCTTATTTGCTGATGATCTGGTGCTTCTGTCCCCAACCAAGGAGGGCCTACAGCAGCACCTAGATCTTCTGCACAGATTGTGTGAGACTTGGGCCCTGACAGTAACTCTGAGTAAGACAAAAATAATGGTGTTCCAAAAAAGGTCAAATTCCATCTAGACACAGTTGCGCTAGAGCACACAAAACACTATATCTACCTCGGCCTTAATATCAGCACCACAGATAACTTCCACTAAGCTGTGAACAATCTGAGAGACAAGGCATGAGGGGCCTTCTCCGCCATCAAAAGGAACATCAAATTCAACATCCCAATTAAGATCTGGCTAAAAATACATGAATTAGTTACCATTGCCATTTATGGTTGTGAGGTCTGGGGTCTGCTCACCAACCACAAAACAGGACAAACACCAATTGAGACTCTGCATGCAGAACTCTGCAAAAACATCTGTGTACAACGTAAAACACCAAATAATGCACGCAGAACAGAATTAGGCAGATACCCACTAATTATCCAAACCCAGAAATTCTACAACCATCTAAAAGGAAGCGATTCCCAAACCTTCCACACAGTGCATTTGGAAAGTATTCAGACACCTTGACTTTTACCGCATTGTTACTTTACAGATTTATTCTAAAATTGATTAAATATTTTTTCCCCCTCAATCTACACACAATACTCCATAATGACAAAGCAAAAACAGGTTTTTAGAAATGTTTGCAAATGTATAAAAAAAAACATTTACATAAGTATTCTGACCCTTTACTCAGTACTTTGTTGAGGCACCTTTAGCACCGATTACAGCCTCGCGTCTTCTTGGGTATGATGCTACAATCTTGGCATACATGTGTTTGGGGAGTTTCTCCCATTCTTCTATGCAGATCCTCTAAAGCTCTGTCAGGCTGGATAGGGAGTGTCGCTGCAGAGCTATTTTCAGTTCTCTCCAGAAATGTTCAATCAAGTTCAAGTCCGGGCTCTGGCTGGGCCACTCAAGGACATTCCGAGACTTGTCCCAAAGCCACTCCTGCATTGTCTTGGCTGTGTGCTTACGGTCATTGTCCTGTTGGAAGGTGAACCTTCGCCCCAGTCTGAGGTCCTGTGCACGTTTTTATAAAGTATCTCTGTACTTTKCTCCATACATCTTTCCCTTGATCCTGACTAGCCRCCCAGTCCCTTCTGCTGAAAGACATCCCCACAGCATGATGCTGCCTTCACCGTAGAGAAGGTATTGGCCAAGTGGTGACCGGTGCCTGGATTCCTCCAGACGTGCCGCTTGGCATTCAGGCCAAAGAGTTCAATCTGGGTTTCATCAGACCAGAGAATCTGGCAAACTCCAAGTGGGATGTCATGTGCCTTTTACTGAAGAGTGGCTTCAGTCTGGCCACTCTACCATAAAGGCCTGATTGGTGGAGTGCTGCTGAGATGGGAGAACCTTCCAGAAGGGCAACCATCTCCACAGAGGAACTCTAGAGCTCTGTCAGAGTGACCATTGGGTTCTCAGTCACCTCCCTGACCAAGGCCCTTCTCCCCTGATTTCTCACTTTGAGACTGATCTAGGAAGAGTCTTGGTGGTTCTAAACTTCTTCCATTTAAGAATGATGGAGGCCACTGTGTTCTCGGGGACCTTCAATGCTACAGAAATGTTTTGGTATCCTTCCCCAGATCTGTGCCTCGACACAATCCTGTCTCGGAGCGCTCCATCACGTGGTTGGCTCACAGGCTACAAGTGAAGACAGACTCATCAGGAACACAACTGTGCATGTCCTTATCGAATTACGAGGTGCATATTGAAGATTTTGGAAGAACTGTCCACATTTACTTTTCGTCAGCCAACAGATGAGTAGACCTAACGAACAGTTTAACAGCAAAAGCACTAGCCTATGTCAATCTACTATCCTCCATAGTACAAAAGTCGACCTATTCTATTCTGAGCGATAAATAAATATTCCAAACAGTCTGGGACAGTTGTGGGATGCGATAGATCCCAAATTATTACAACCACTAGCATAAAAAAATTATGTTTACGCAATGTGGCTGACGCAACAGATCTGAATGTTAATCTTAAAATGTTGRAACTATTCTAATATTTCTTCACATTATAAGAGCAGCAATGCACATATGGTAGTAGTCTATAAGTGCAAATGTTCAATTAGCGGAAAACACCATTATCAAAAGTGACCGCAAATGCAATTATGCTTGTAATGCTTTTATTATAAATGTGCATTTTTATGGTGAAAATCCATCTTCCCCAAACTTGAAACTCACGAGCTGCTTGTGTTAGGCTCTACACCCCTTGTAAAGCAGATTMATGTACTTAATTTTAAGAAGGCTAGGCTACACGAGGTGTGCGACTACRTTTCGAAAAAGTCGCAAAAAAAGGCTTGGTTTCTTATGCTGGGCATCATTCACAAGTGATATATAATTCACAAGTGATAGGCTATATATTCTTGATTTAATCTTGTCTTTACATATATTATTTAGTGTATGTGTGAAATTAACTTGGATTTAGAATGGATCATTATCCTGCACAACAGGGGCAGCTGAAAAAATACATGTCATTTATGCATTTAAATAGCGAATGGAGGACGCTTTTCCCGTGGTTTATTTTCATGCCAGCCTGGTTGGTTATATTTACAACAGGAGTATAGCCTATGTGCTTAATATTAGGAAAGCTGATGAATAAATATAGTAGGCCTAGCCTATAGAAAGCTGATCCTCTTGTTACTAGAGGCCATCACTCTCGTTTTCTCACGCAATTGCATAGCCTATTGAAATGTTGCGCAACAAATCAAATCACATTTTGTTGGCCACATATATATTAGCAGATGTTAATGCGAGTGTAGCGAAATGATTGTGCTTCTAGTTCCGACAGTGCAGTAATATCTAACAAGTAATCTAACAATTTCCCAACAACTACCTAATACACACAAATCTAAAAAGTGGTGAATGAGAATATGTACATATAATTATATGGATGAGCGATGGCCGAGCGGCATAGGCAAAGTGCAATAGATGGTATAAAATACAGTATATACATATGATATGAGTAATCTAAGATATGTAAACATTATTAAAGTGGCATTGTTTAAAGTGACTAGTGATCCATTTATTAAAGTGGCCAGTGATTGGGTCTCAATGCAGGCAGCAGCCTCTCTGTGCTAGTGATGGCTATTTAACAGTCTGATGGCCTTGAGATAGAAGCTGTTTTTCAGTCTCTCGGTCCCAGCTTTGATGCACCTGTACTGACCTCGCCTTATGGATGGTAGTGGTGTGAACAGGCAGTGGCTTGGGTGGCTGTTGTCCTTGATCTTTTTAGCATTCCTGTGACATCGGGTGATGTAGGTGTCATGGAGAGCAGGTAGTTTGCGTCCGGTGATGCATTGTGCAGACCGCACCACCCTCTGGAGAGCCTTGCGGTTGAGGGCGGTGCAGTTGCCAAACCAGGCGGTGATACAGCCTGACAGGATGCTCTCGATTGTGCATCTGTAAAAGTTAGTCAGGGTTTTGGGTGACAAGGCAAATGTATTCAGCCTCCTGAGGTTGAAGAGGCTCTGTTGCGCCTTCTTCACCACGCTGTCTGTGTGGGTGGACCATTTCAGTTTGTCCGTGATGTGTACGCCGAGGAACTTAAAACTTTCCACCTTCTCCACTGCTGTCTCATCGATGTGGATAGGAGGGTTCTCGCTCTGCTGTTTCCTGAAGTCCATGATCATCTCCTTTGTTTTGTTGACGTTGAGTGGAGGTTGTTTTCCTGACACCACACTCCGAGTGCCCTCACCTCCTCCCTGTAGGCCGTCTTGTCGTTGTTGGTAATCAAGCCCACTACTGTTGTGTCATCTGCAAACTTGATGATTGAGTTGGAGGCGTGCGTGGCCAAGTAGTCATGAGTGAACTGGGAGTACAAGAGGGGGCTGAGCATGCACCCTTGTGGGGGCCCAGTGTTGAGGGTCAGCGAAGTGGAGATGTTGTTTCCTACCTTCACCACCTGGGGGCGGCCCGTCAGAAAGTCCAGGACCCAATTGCACAGGGTGGGGTTGAGACCCAGGGCCTCCAGCTTGATGATAAGCTTGGAGGGTACTATGGTGTTGAATGCTGAGCTGTATGAACAGCATTCTTACATAGGTATTCCTCATCCAGATGGGATAGGGCAGTGTGCAGTGTGATGGCGATTGCATTGTCTGTGGACCTGTTGGGGCGGTATGCAAACTGAAGTGGGTCTAGGGTGGCCGGTAAGGTGGAGGTGATATGATCCTTGACTAGTCTCAAAGCACTTCATGATGACAGAAGTGAGTGCTACAGGGCGGTAGTCATTTAGTTCAGTTATCTTTGCCTTCTTGGKTACAGGAACAATGGTGGACATCTTGAAGCATGTGAGGACAGCAGACTGGGATAGGGAGCGATTGAATATGTCCGTATACACACCAGCCATCTGGTCTGCGCATGCTCTGAGGACGTGGCTAGGGATGCCACCTGGGCCAGCAGCCTTGCGAGGGTTAACACGTTTAAAGGTTTTACTCACGTCGGCCACGGAGAAGGAGCGCAGTCCTTATTAGCGGGCCGCGACAGTGGCACTGTGTTATCATCAAAGCGGGCAAAGAAGGTGTTAAGTTTGTCTGGAAGCGTGACGTCGGTGTCCATGACGTGGCTGGTTTTCTTTTTGTAGTCTGTGATTTCCTGTAGACCCTGCCACATACGTCTCGTGTCTGAGCCGTTGAAATGCGACTCCACTTTGTCCCTGTACCGGCATTTAGCTTGTTTGATTGCCTTGTGGAGGGAATAACTACACTGTTTATATTCAGCCATATTCCCAGTCCTCTTTCCATGGTTAAATGCGATGGTTCGCACTTTCAGTTTTGTGCGAATGCTGCCATCCATCCACGGTTTCTGGTTAGGGTAGGTTTTAATAGTCACAATCTCCAATGCACTTCTTTATAAACTCACTCACCGAGTCTGCGAATAGATCGATGTTGTTCTCTGAGGCTGACCGGAACATATCCCAGCCCGCGTGATCAAAACAACATGAGCTCTCATGAAGTGTTTGATTAATCACTCTGACATCAATGCAAATGTAGTCAAAAATCTAGAGGGACAATAGAGTGCTGAATACCAGGCAGTTAGCAAGTTTGGTAGGCTACCAATGACCATCAGCAGCATCAGAGCTTGGAGAAGTCTAATTACCGTGACTAAACGGTCACGTGGAATTTGACTGCCTTTTGACTGCCTTCATAACAAAGAAATTATTCCTTGACACAAAAATCAGAGCAAACTAGAATGCTATTTGGCCCTAAACAGATAGTACACAGTGGCAGAATACCTGACCACTGTGACTGACCGGAACTTAATGAAGGACAACTTTGACTATGTACAGACTAGATTCCGTGAGCATAGCCTTGTAGGCAGACCTGGCTCTCAAGAGAAGACAGGCTATGTGGAAACTGAGCTGCACTTCCTAACCTCTTGCCAAATGTATGACCATATTAGATACATATTTCCCTCAGATTACACAGACCCACACATTTTAAAACAAATCAAATTTCAATAAATCATATCTATTGGGTGAAATACCATAGTGTGCCATCACAGCAGCAAGATTTGTTGCCACAAGAAAAGGACAACCAGTGAAGAACAAACACCATTGTAAATACAACCCATTCTATCTATAGATCTATGGAGAGAGAGAGAGAGAGAGAGAGAGAAAGCAGGTGAGTTACCCCAGCGTTGAGGTAGGGGGCGATCTTTCCCAGGCACACGGTGGTGTTGCAGCGGATTGGTCCCTGCTCATCTCTCGCCTGCAGCCGTGCAAAGTGCCTCATTAGCTCCTGATTCAGATTACTCTCATTCAGCTTGGGGGCCAGCAGCAGCATGGACTGGGAGAAGGAGAGAAAAGAAAGAGGCATCAAAACCATTTAACAACAAGAACAGACCTTTGAGAACACCATTATCCACAGGGAAGGTACACTTTCAGTTACACTTGAATAAAGAAGTGAAGCCACCTGGTCTTGTGAGGATAAGTCTGACAGAGTTGGTGAGCCAGTTATACCTTGACAGTTTGTTCTCTGATGGCTGGGTTTGTGTCTGTGAAACCGTGAACGACATGAGGGAAGATCTGTGAGTTCACCGCTGCATCGTTTAGATACTGAACAAACTGCTCCATCTGAAGGAAAGAGAGATGAGGACGGGGTTGGAAAGAGGAATAAAACAAGGGTTCTGCAGCAAACACTCATTCTGGTGTAATGGCTGCCTCTGTACTCTGATGTGTGGTACACTGTACCTGCTGAAGCAGTCGTATCCTCATGGCCCGGTCTGTAGAAGAGAACATCTTCACAATGACAGGAATGATCTTCTGCTGGTACTCCTCTGCAGACAGGAACTTCCCCACCTGACAGAGACAGAAAGAAAGAGACATGGAAAAAGGAATGATTTTCTGCCCTCTCGGGATCCTGAAGTGGGTTAGTGGTCTGTTGATATCCCCTTGGTGGTGTGGGGGGCTGCGCTTTGGATAAGTGGGTGGGGTTATATTCTGCCTGGTTGGATGGGTATCTGTTGTGTCAACTACTGATGTAAAAAAAGGCTTTACAAAATAMATTTGATTGATTTGAGGGTGGGAGATGATTAGTTGCCAAAAGCATGTTTCCTCATGAAGAAATGCCTTTAAAAGCCGTTTAATGATTATGCTTTATATAGATATGACATAGTTTTCCCACTTCTGCATAAAAGAGAGGGGCAATTAAATGCCAGGCCGGTGATCTATTCTCCTATCTGAATCCCTCCTCTCTGCCTCCACAGCACACATACCTTAAACAGAGGTGTGAGGACGACAGCACCGGCATTGCCAAACTCAAAGGCAGTGAGTAGCTGTGGCAGCACTTTGTGCTTACAGAAGTCCTCTGGGAATGAGTCCAGGTTCTCACTCAGGTCCTGAAAGAACTGCTGCTTCTCTGCTGGGTCTTTGATCTGGATCAGATTGAATAGATAAAACATTTTATTCAGTGAAATCTATCTTATCGGTAAGTCAACACATTTCAATGAGAGCTGTGTCATCTTTAATGTGTAAAGCTTTTTCTATATTGGACTAGTTGGACTAGTAACCGAAAGGTTGCAAGTTCAAATCCCTGTACTGACAAGGTACAAATCTGTCATTCTGCCCCTGAACAGGCAGTTARCCCACTGTTCCTAGGCCGTCATTGAAAATAAGAATTTGTTAATTAACTGACTTGCTTAGTTAAATAAAAGGTAAAATAAAAAATAWAATAAATAAAGAATATTGGGATGGGGGTCAGGAATCACACCTGGATCTCCTCTAGGAAAAGGTTGCTCTCAACGAAGCTGTTGCTAAGGAATCCTCCAGGAGCTCTGCAGTTTTGCAGGAAGCGGGCTGGGTTAGGCCGGGCCCTGGCATTGGCCCCCACCAGCTCACAGTAGTGTGGCACCAATGCTTTAGGGATCTGAGGGACAACATTTCACATCACTTCCAATTAATTCATGACCTTTGATTTTTTTTGACAGGAGGACATTAGAATCACTAGGATTTTCTTAAAATGTGTGATGCTCTGGTAAAATGTTAGAAGGTAAAGGGTGGGGGAGGAGGGTACCTTTCCGAGGGAGCGTAGGGAGGAGGCTCGGGGAAGTGGACCATTAAACACTTCCCAGATCAGACAGCCCAGCCGCCACACATCCCCAGCCCTTGAGGACAGAGAGATGGACTCAGACAATACAAATATGAAGTATCTTCAGACTACATCAAGCATTGAACTAAAACCTTTGTATGTGAGATCCCAGGAAGACAATTTTTCATGAAATCAGTCTTTCATTCTTAACTTATTCTCTGTCCGCCTCACCATTTCTCTCCACTGTTTGGTGATTCAGGGGCGTCGTATTTGTCCATGTCAGGGTGAACAGCTTTGGCGGAGGGTAGTGATGTGGAGGCGTCCCCGTTCTCTGGGGTCATGTGGTCCAGACCGCCAAGCTTCCATTCTCCAGCTCGGTCCACAAACACAGCCCAGATACCCAGGTTGTTGTGGAGGAGGTGGCAGTCATTCACCAGGAAACTAAGGGCTTTCTACAGGGGGGAAATAGAGTGTGTGAGAGATAATCAAATAATTCCCCATAACAATGGACTAATTATTTGCCTGAATTTGATTTGGTATAGATTGATATGTAATAAACATGATTTTAAGTGTGGGAAGACTCAGACAGATACATTCGTTTGAGGAAAGTTAGTCTAGAATCATCTGTTGTAACTGAGTACTGATGCTCTACCTTTGACCTGTTTAACTGCCAGCATCAAATGTCTGACCGTGTTGTATGGTTAAAGTTAGACGCCATTCTGGTGTATCTGTGAACCTGTTTAACTCTGTAGCAGTTAATGTGACTTCCTACGAGCCTTTCGGGCTGGTGTTTAGAGAACATTCAGTACTGTGTGATTAATATACAAGTGCCTTCTTAGACAAGATGGAGTCATCTTTCCATTGAGTAAGAGATTGATAGAGAGGAAGGAAGGAGGATAATGGAGTAGAGGTGGAAGAGGATTGATAAAGGACAAGCAGCACTCAACATAAAGAAACACATCAGGAAATCAGAGCACTCATCTCCCCTCCAGTGTACTGACCACAGTCTGATGCAGGCCCCAGGACACCTCCAGCTCCCCAGAGCCCCCCCTCTCTGACTGGGCCTTCAGGTGGGCTGCCAGGGGGGTGACCTGCTCTGTGACCAGGTACAGGCTCTTCTCTGTCTGCAAGGCACCAGAAAGAGACAACATTAATGCATTCACAATGACATTGTTAAAATGTGCATTAGTCTTTTAAGTATGGTTCTATTATACAGTTAGTACACTAACGACTAGCACACTAGCTACTGTTTCTCTCTAGAAGAGAGACAGGGGAACTAACTGATTCAGTCCTTGATACTCACCACACTCTGCATGAAAAACAATTACAAGAAAAACAAATACAGAAGACTGAGAAAATKGTGACAGAATGATTGTTGTACAATACTGTTGTTGGTCTTTTAAATATCAACTAAATTGTGATGTTATTTGCATTTGGTGTGAAACACACAGACACACACCTCCAATCCATCTACATAGGCCAGGATGTTGGGATGTCGGAGGGTCTTCATACGTTTGAACGCTGCCTTGGCTAGCTGGGTCTGTTCCTCTGTCCCTGTTGACACCTCGTACACAAACACCGATAGTGGTTCCCCACCCGTCTAAGGAGATGTCAAAATGTGACAATGTCATGATCCATCATTAGTATGAGAAGAGATGTTATCGAGGTTTAGCGGTGATGTTATTGTGATTTAAGGGAGATTAAGTTACAGTCTCCCTGGTGAGGCCAGACCTCAATCACAGGAGTGGTGTTGTTCGATCCTGAACCTTGCAATAAGGGTTGTTGTCATGTCACCATACAATTTGTCTCAGTCAACTAGCTACACAAGTACGTCAAAGGTTCCACCATTGCATCTGCATGGCATTGAACAATAAGTAAAAGGAAAAAACAATGCTAAGCGGAACCTTTGACAAATTAGCCGATAACGTTAGTAGTTAGCTAACTAGCTAAGTTACCAGGCAGAACAAGAATGACAGTGTGCTAACGACATCATTATTTGTCATGACAGTTTGTCGAAATACATTTTGCATGAGCATGTAACGTTAACTAGCTCGTTATAGTTGACACCAGTGGCTAGATAGCTAACGTTAGCTAGCTAATAACTGTAGCAGAGATTGACGTGGCGATAATACGTGTCCCTGCATAAACAAAACATAGCTAACATTAACTATGCTAGCCTACAAGTAACGTTCGCTAACTGTGCTGTTTTAACTAGGCGATAAATATCCGGACAACACCATCTATATATTAGACATACATCGTGATAATCATGTATGGCAATTTAACATTCAATTTCATCCCATAAATAAGAATGGTGTCCTGCCTTGAACTCAGTCATAGCTAGCTAGCGAGGCCTTGCCTTGTATCAGCTAGCTAGCAAGCTAACAAGACATCTGTCAAATATATGTCTGCCCCCACTATTGTATTTACCTTTCGCTTGCCTCGATGCAGTGTCCATATTCCGGACGTGTCTTGAGTGTCCGGTAAAATTTCATAATTAAAGTCTTTGACTGGATCCCGAGCGAAAAAGGACCACATCGCTCCTACATCAAGCAAACAACTACGTAGCTATGGCGAACCGCAGCCTGCTAGCAGGCTAGCTACTCCGGATAGATCAGATCCTTCCCTGTCGTTGATTCCACCACTTGGGGGGGGGGGGGGGCAGAGTGCCAGACTGGCGAGTGTAGGCAGTGGGTGATTCAAATGTTGACTTCTTCTTCTATGGTATTTTGGCGATCACACAATTTAATGTGCCTCCCACCAAAAAATCGGTTAAAAATAAACAGATCTGATCCCTACAGTCTCAAGGGAAACCTGGGATGGCGTGTCTTCCGGCGTCAGTACCCCTTGGAAGTATTTCGATGTAAAATCCTTCAGTCCCAGAAACCTTTCAACTGCAGCCACAATAATGTCTAGTTTTTTCGACTTATTTGAGACTTGTGCTGTACAGTTTCTAACTGTGGAAATGAATTCAACAAAATCCACATTTTTAAAACACAGGGTATCTTTTGTTTGGCAGCTAACATTTACCACAGGCTGTGGTGTATCCACTACCATCTCTTCACTAAGATTACTTGTTTAACCAATTATTTTAATCGCCCCCGCATAGGGGATTCGATTGACCGCTCCAATTTGTGTCACTTCAATTTACCCTTACAGGGCACTCCAGGAACTCAGGATCATGATCCCCAATTGCGAAGCCGTCGTCCTTCTACACACCTGTCTCCAGTATACTCTGTTCATCTGCACACACAATTCTTACACTACAGTGGTTTGGGGACGAAAGCTCTTACGGCGTATGTTACATAAACAAGCTTCACAGGTATTTGCTCTTTATCATAAAACAACAGGACCGCCAGACTTTCTTATTTTTCTCCATTCACCCAGCGGGTCATACGCCAGTCACCAATCACACCAGGAATTCTCTTCAGGTATTCAACCTGAACATCSGTCTTCACCCCTGAGATTATCCCTTTGAAGGTTGTTCTGCTCCGAAACTCAAAACACAACACTTCTGTTGTCCGGGTTCTTTTGAGGCCCACTGGGCGGTGAACAATGGTCCCAGCGTCATTCGGGGTAGGCCGTCATTCTAAATAAGAATTTGTTCTTAAAAACTTCATCGGGATAGGGGGCGGTGTTTCCACTTTGAACAAATTGCGTGCCCAAACGAAATTTCCTCCTACTCTGCCCCAGAAGGTACTACATGCATATTATTATTACTATTGTATAGAAAACACTCTGAAGTTTCTAAAACTGTTTGAATTATTTCTGTAAGTATAACAGAACTCATTTGGCAGACAAAAACCTGAGAAGAGGTCAAAACAGGAAATGAGAACTCGATTTTCAAAACAGTGTCAAATGATACCCCTTCTAGATATGAATGAACAAACACTTCCTAGGGCTTCCACTAGATGTCACCGTCTTTAGATTTTAGTTATATGATTCTACTATAAAGGAGGGGCTCATAGTGAGCCCCTCCTATAAAGGAGGGGCGTCAGAATATTTCAGTCTCTTTTTGCGYGCTCACGAGAGAGAGAGTGCTCTCGTTCCAATGCTCTTTCTTCAGACAATGAAATTCTCCGGTTGGATCCTTATWGATGATTAATGTAAAACACATACTAAATATGGATTGCAAACATCATTTGACCTGYTTCTACGACCTGTAACGGAACGTTTTGAGTTTTTGTCTGGAGGGATTGCTCATGCGTCATGAAAATGGATTCCTGGGCTGAACATGCTAACAACAAGTGGCTAAATGATGGGCTTTATGGAACTTTTCAGTCATTTATTGTCGATCTGGGAATCCTGGGAGTGCCTTTTGATGAAGTTATTCGAAGGTAAGTGCATATTTATAGTGTTTTTGTAGCTTTTGTTGACGCCAAAATGGCGACTATTTCTTTGGCTGGATTGTGCTCTGAGCGCCGTTCTCAGATTAATCTTTTTCAGTAAAGTTTATTTTGAAATCTGACACAGCGGTTGCATAGAGGATAAGTTTATCTTTAATTATGTGAATAACACTTGCATCTTTTATCAATGTTTATTATGAGTATTTCTGCAAAATCACCAGATGTTTTGGAATCAAAACATTACTGCAYGTAACGCGCCAATGTAAACTGAGATTTTTTTTATATATATATATATGCACATTATCGAACAAAACATAAATGTATTGTGTAACATGATGTTATATGACTCATCTGATGAAGATGTTCAAAGGTTAGTGATTAATTTTATCTATATTTGTGGGTTTTGTGAAAGCTACCTGTGCTGTGAAAGAAATGTCTGTGCTTTTTTGGATTTGGTGGTGAGCTAACATAAATATACGTGGTGTTTTCGCTGTAAAACATTTWAAAAAATCGGACATGTTGGCTGGATTCACAAGATGTTTATCTTTCAATTGCTGTATTGGACTTGTTAATGTGTGAAAGTTAAATATTTCCCAAAAATATTTTTGAATTTCCCGCGCTGCCTTTTCAGTGGAATGTGGGGGGGAGTTCCGCTAGCGGAACCCCAGTCCTAGACAGGTTTTTAACTGACTTGCCTAGTTACAAAAAAAATTAAAAATGTGGCAAACCCATTTGAGGTGTCGAAAATGGTTAGGTATGCGCTTGGAAGCACAGTAGTAATGATAAAATAATAATGTACCGACACTGGGTTTATAAGCGCTGATATCGACTCTGCCGCTCAAGCACGATTTTGGGGCACAGTCGATAGCGCGCTGGACTTCGGGCTAGAAGGTCGAGGGTTCGAGGCCTGCTCCCTGTCTGTTTCATTACAATAATAAGGATAATAAATAAAAAATGTGTACTCTATGTGAAAAAAGAAAGTTCAAATATATAAGTCAACATGAGTGCATATCCATAATCACAGTGAACTGTTATAATAATAGGGGGGGAAAATGTATAATAATATGACTGAATGTGCCTCTGTAACCGATGTGAAATGGCTAGCTAGTTAGCGGTGGTGCGCGCTAATAGCGTTTCAATCGGTGACGTCACTCGCTCTGAGACCTGAAGTAGTTGTTCCCCTTGCTCTGCAAGAACCGGAGGCTTTTGTGGCGGATGGGTGACTGTTGTTGATGTGTGCAGAGGGTCCCTGGTTCAAGCCCAGGTAGGGGTGAGGAGAGGGACGGAATACTATACTATACTGTTACACCTCCATGAAGAATCCCCTCCCCAATAGGTCCCTTCGCCCTCAATGGGACACCTCCACCATCAGCCTCCCCCATCCCTTGACCACAATAATGATAATAATAATATAAATGTAAATAAAAAAAWATATATACGTACAGTACATAAACATATTCACAGGACACTCAACTTATCTCTTTTCCTACATCAGATACACAGGTGACATTTCCATCTGGATGACAGCACATAAACGGAGATGCTCTTCATCCCGAGGGAAGGTCTGCCTTTTCGCAGATAATAGATAATCCGAGATGATCGTCATTTACATTCCAGCCCTTGGCAGCTCCAGATTTGACTACTTCAACTCACACCCTGCTGGAATCCCTGCATTCTCAGAATCCCCTCTGTTATTAATCTCTATATTGTAATCAATAAAGTGTTTCAAAATGCTGTACTTTTATTAACATATATGTTCATTCCTGAGAAAGAAGAGGTGTAATATCTCCAGATGGGCGTGTGGTACCCTTCCTCACCCATGCCAACAAGATGTTACTTCTTGTGGGWTGTTTGCCTTGAAAGTAAGTATGAGAGCACAAGTAATGTACAATTAACCTACTGAAAGAACACATACTAAAAGGCAAAACAGAACTGTCAAATTATATTATAGCTGTGTCGTTGTATACTTGCGAATTAGAATCTTAAGTGTAACACAATTTTGTTGGGGGAAACTGAAATGCCCATCAAATTTTTCCCCCAGTTTGCTGAATGTGTCCTGAAGGAGTCGATTGTCTTTTCAAATACGGACAAAGATGTTAACATCGTGAGAGAAGAAATAGCAGTCACGCTCCTCCAAAACACTGGTATGTTCAATTTCTAATTGAATATAATTGTAGATAAAAMAWWWTTTTATGGATCTTTCAAAGTTATCTCTTATCCAACTTCTGACTAGATGGCTGCTTAACACAGGTATTTAAATAATTATGTTACAAGAAACGTATACTATTCCTTTGTTCCCTGTTTGTTCAGAAAAATACATGTAAAGATGTATAGACTACTTGACATTATGTTTTGCTAGATGACCTGAGCCAACTGTGCCACTTCTGTGGGGAGGTGGCCAACAAAGAGGAAGACACTAACTGGGTAATTGCCTGTTCACTTCTAAAGGCACATTTTTAGGAGTACGAATTGGTATAAGCAGTAATATTTGAGGTAGTATCATCTGTTGTCTGATAATTAAATAATTGTAATTCAAAAAAATGTATTTGTTTTAAATATATTAACCTTTTTCATCATAAATTTCAGATTGGTTGTGACCGCTGCCCACAATGGTTCCACCTGTATGAAACCATCCCACCATTGGAGGATTATGTCTGCGCTGCCTGTCAGGACTAGGTTAGGCTTGAGTTCCAGGCAACAGTATCACCTGGAAAACTTTCCATAAAAAGTGGACTAAATGTTCAGTGGAGCTGTTGCAGCTTTCCAATATTTGTTTGTTATTTGTCTTTTTATATTTGATTTGTCATTTTATATCTTATTATGCAAAGATCAAAATGTGTATTTCTTATTTAATGTTTGTTAACAAACTTAACTTTCTGTGATGTTTTTTGTTATTGTGTGATAATATTTATGTATTATCATTCTTTTCTTAAACATTACAAAATGTTTCTAAAATAAATTATGTTTCTTAATACTCTAATTTTGCTTTCTGTGGCACACACTACTGGTCAACATGAGCTGCCAAAATGATTCTGAAGTGTGCCAGGCCTTGCAGTCCCAAGATAGAAGGGGGGAGGTGGGCGGGGGGTTTCGGCAGGCCTTCATTTTGTGGCTAGAGTCAAATACTTTCTATAGAACAAACTTCATGTCAGGATAGGCAACCGAAATGAATAATTAATGTATGTGTTTTATATTAAACATAGAGGGAGTAAAATGCTGGTAAATAAATCCTCTGCCTCCTCTACATGGTCATGGAACCTATTGCCCTGTCGGTTTACATTTGGCATTTTAGTAAATTAAACAGATGCTCTCATCCAGAGTGAGTGCATCACAGTGCCATCCGTGCCACCCGTGCCATCCGTTTTGTCACCAAAGCCCCATATACTACACACCACTGCGACCTGTACGCTCGCTTCATATTCGTCGCCAAACCCACTGGCTCTAGGTCATCTATAAGTCTTTGCTAGGTAAAGCCCCGCCTTATCTCAGCTCACTGGTCACCATAGCAACACCTACCCGTAGCATGCGCTCCAGCAGGTTTATTTCACTGGTCACCCCCAAAGCCAATTCTTCCTTTGGCCGCCTTTCCTTCCAGTTCTCTGCTGCCAATGACTGGAACGAATTGCAAAAATCTCTGAAGCTGGAGACTCATATCTCCCTCACTAGCTTTAAGCACAAGCTGTCAGAGCAGCTCACAGATCACTGCACCCGTACATAGCCCATCCAACTACCTCATCCCCATACTCTATTTATCTTGCTCCTTTGCACCCCAGTATCTCTACTTGCACATTTCCATTCCAGTGTTTAATTGCAAAATTGTAATTACTTCGCCACCATGGCCTATTTATTGCCTTACCTCCCTGGCACATGCTATATACTTTTTCTACTGTATGTTTGTTTATTCCATGTGTAACTGTGTGTCGAACTGCTTTGCTTTATCTTGGCACGGTCGCAGTTGCAAATGAGAACTTTAGCCTACCTGGTTAAATAAAGGTGAAAAAAAAGTGTGTATGGTGTCATTTGGGCGAGCGGTTTGCTAATGCCAACGTTGTGAACAAAGTGCCCCATGGTGGCAGTGGGGTTATGGTATGGGCAAGCATAAGCTTCAGACAATGGCATTTTAGCGATGGTAAGTTGAATGAACAATGATACCGTGATGAGGCCCACTGTCATGCCACTCATCCACCGCCATCACATGATAATACACAGGCCCGTGTCACAATTGCTGGAAGCTGAAAATGTACCAGTTCTTCATGGCCTGCATACTCAGACATGTCACTCATTGAGCATGTTTGGGATGATCTGGTTTGACGTGTACGACAGCGTGTACCAGTTCCCGCTAATATCCAGCAACTTCGCACTGCCTTTAAAAGACAACATTCCACAATCAGTCTGATCAACTCGATGTGAAGGACCTGTGCCTGAGGCAAATGGAGGTCACAACAGACCCTGCCTGATTCATGCCCCTACCTTTAAGGTATCTGTGACTAACAGATGCATATCTGTATTCCAAGTCATGTGAAATCCATAGATTAGGGCCTAATTAACTTATTTCAATTGACTGATTTTGTTATGAACTCTAACTCAGTAAAATCTTTTACATTTTTGCATGTATATTTTTGGTCATTATAATAAAATAGTACAGGACATCAGAATATATTGTCTGTTAAATGAACAAGCCTACCCAAAGTAAATAAGAATTTGTTCTTATCCGACTAGCCTAGTTAAAATTACAGCCTGTTGCATGGCCAGATAACATACAGTAGGCCAACTCATATTTTGTTCAGGTTTCTTTAGACCTGCATAAAAGAAATGGATTTATTGTGATGTGCATATTAAATTGATTTAAATCGACTTTTATAAAATGTAGATGTTCCAAAAGCTTGCATGTGTGGAGGCCTGGAGATGCTAAACGTGTTAACGGTCAGTTACCATCAGACCGGTAGTCTTTTGCATGACATTAACCGGCTGACAAAATATCATTACCGCCACAGTCCTAGTTGACCACCCTTGATGTATAACATTGCAACCAAAAGTTGCCTTTYGAAAAAATGTAATTCAAAGATAAATATTTATGGACTGGGTGGTTCAAGCCCTGAACACTGATTGCTATAGTTTAAAATAGAATTGCTGTCACCCAGTTATAACATTCAATTCTATTTCTTATTAGTTTATAATAGCAATAAGGCACGGGGGTTGTGGTATATGGCCAATATACCACAGCTAACGGTGTTGCATTACATAGTGCTGTGGTATTTTGGCCATAACTATGCAGCTGAAGCAAAGTCAGGAAATGTACCTTTCCTAGTCCAGTCAGTTATCTTAGCCACCTTAGAAGTGCTTACTTTGCAGGCTATTGAGTCCCATACACAAAATGACCAAATAAACTGGAAGTATCTACAAAGTTAATTTTTATTCACATCACTGCAATTTAACCAAACCTCAACTAATACAATGCCAAAGTGAATAATTAATTCAAATTGTTTAAGTGATTCATTTAAAAAGTTATTTAACTTCATATGGCCTTATTTGAGTGTCAATGGAACAGTTTCAGACATAACGCAAACATTAATACATGATAATAGCTAAACAGTTAACTACAATATATGTTCTGAATTGGCTACGTAATTAGTCATTAACCTGACCCCTATCATATTTCAGGCTAGGCCTACCTGTTACTGCAATGTCCGACAGTCTTCCTCTCCTTGAGCAACAGCCCACTCGTCTTGCACACGTGCAGGTAATGCGCGCAAACACTGACAAGTCAGTGGCATTCTGATCCTGGCCAATAAGTTGATTATTTAAAAACAAAAGCCTAAATTACACTTAGTTATGAATGAATTTCCACAACTTCAGGGATTTGATCCTTTCCCAGGACTGGAAAACATAAACTTTAAAATTCCATGACTGACAGGATTTTCAGACCCTATTAACAGCCTCAAGACAGGTTGGTTGTTCAGCAACATAACAAACCAGACTAGGTTGGCTTAGATTGTTGACATGTCAGATATATTTAGTCTCCAATGTKAATTGAAAACAATTACATTTGTTAGAGGGTTAACAAGCAAATTTTTCATATTAGCATTGACATTACATCAGTCAAAACAAGATGTGGTATCAAGAAGAAACAAGTCACTTATGATTCAGACATGGCAGTTTGTCATTGTTAGTAGCACCTGGCCATCCAGAATCACAACTTCGGCCCCATTGAAGCATGCACATTGTGACGTCAGCTAGCCCATCTATAACAGACTTCATTCAATATTTTAATTTAAATCGTAATCTCGCTAAAACGTATAAAAGTTCCTAGGTTCCCCTGTTTATTAACTATTCCCTGACTCAGCAGCAGGTTGAAAAAGCAAAGACTTCGCAGGGAATTGAACCCCATCCTGAGGAATATCAGGAGTGCCACCACCGGAGTCTTTTGCTTTTTTTGTTGTGTAAGGACAAAAAGCAAAACCTGGAGGAACAAAAACCAAATGGTTTGTTCTCCCAGGAAAAGAAAAACCCTTACTACCTGCTGCTCTACACGAACCAGAGGACTTTAGCTTCGTTGCCTGCCTGAAACTAGAGGAAAATAAAAGGTCGCCCCCCCATCCCAAAAAGACACTGCATCGGTACACTAAATGCCATAAGAAATATTCCACAACATTACGTTTCAGCCATGATACATTAAACTAGATTACTGACACTGGTCCGGATTCAGAAGTTAGTCAAACTTGCGAGGATCAAGCGCTTAAATTTGAAGCTGTAATAAGAAAAGAGACAATTACCACAACCCCCCCCCCCCTCAACGCAGAACCAGATTTTCTCTGAAATTGAAATCCTTAGTCATTTACTGTGACTGACCGAAACAGTACAAACCGCACCGACAGTTTCCACACTGACACTCAACTTCCTAGAACGGGATCAAACCAAGACAGACCGACTTCCTGTGACTCTGCAGCTGTGAGCTGTCCCAGTGCGCCGTAGAAACAGAAGTTGACTCAAGAGATATCTGAAAGGAAGACAGAAACAGTGTTGCCCCCCACCCTCCTTGCGTCCACCCAAACTACTGGAATGTGCCCATTTTACGCAATAGCTACATGGAACATTTAGGTTATGCATTTTTTAATGATCGTAATGTTATGTAGAGCTGTTGTGCATGCAGACAAAGGGTTGAATTACACATAGCCATGGTGTGTTCAAAGTCAAATGGGAACCAAAATGACTTAACTTAGTAAACAAGAAACTGAAGAGATGCTCAATTAGCAGCAAGACAAGCTTGTGGCTCTTCGTCTGAAAGTGACTTGGTTCTCAGTGTTCCATTACGGGGCGGATCACAGATGCCAATTCAAGACCATTTTACTTCAGATTGAGAAATTAGTCACCTGAGAAACCAAAAGGGGGAAAGGAAAGGAACAAACAGAGCAGAGAGGGAGAGGAGACGATGAAGAACGTCGGGCGGGGAGGACTTTAAGCTCAAGCCAATAGAGGGAGAGATGGTAGGTACTTCATTCAGGGGGCACACTCATTTGCTGACAGTTCCCGGCGGCTGATAGATGCAGGAGGCGCAATCGTAGTGGACAGTGAAACAAGAGAATGATCTGAAACGAAGAGGTGTCGACACAAACATTCTCCCACCACAGTACTCACAACACCTACATGACGTTTCTTAACTTAGTTAAAGATGCAAAGCTGTAGGGCTCTGGGCCAAAGGGAGTGAGGTATATGCAGCTAAAAGCATTGCTTGAATATGGTCATTAATGGAAATTAACAGAAATCCAGTTCAAGATGTCCATTGAATCAAACTAAAATATGACAAGGGTGTTATTAAATGAATAGTGAAAGAGGTAAACACCTTCCTACATGTTCCAGGTTAGAAGACATCACATGTGCTTGCGCCAGGCTCACTGATTTCTGTAGAGAAAAATCGCATAATTCCCCTCCCAAGCCCAACAAATACCAATCCAAAAGCAACACATTTGCGCTGCACTCAGTCCAAATTACAGCTGCACAGTTGCGCAGTGTTCCTCAGCTACCTTCATTTGGGAAAGCTGTCACACAGTTGCGAGACTGCTGCAAAATCATTAAACCAAATGCTATACAGTTGAAAATCTACTGTGATACAAGACTGCCTGTGTCCTTGAACAGTTGCACAAGAGCTGGTAGCTGAGGTGATCTAATAGGTAAAGCTAGAAATTGTCTTGAATGTAACAAACGTGCTCAAACTGTCCTGCCTGTGTTGAGACGAGGTCAAAGGACGGTGCGATTCCTGTGGTCACGTCACTGGTAGATGGCATTCTCCGGTAGGGTTTTTGCAATTCTGCAAGATCAAAAGCAAACAACCAACACCCCTATACCCACCCTCACCAGAGCCCACATGTTACCCATACCCAAAGTATGCTTTATAGTTGACATAAAATTAAGGGTTTCCACCAAATCTTCCTGTTGGAACAGAAGAGATTTGCACCCATAGGGAAAGCACAGCAGTGCAACTTCTACATACCACAAGTAGTGCTGAGCTGTTGCATTGCTAGGTAGATGCTTCTCTATTCAAGAATAATCAACTGAGGCCAGAATAAGGCCCATTCAGACAGCCATGTTCCATATCTTGACTTTACCCATGTTCAGACACAGATATGAGCTGGATTGAACTTATCTGAAACCTTCACTTTCCACCATGTAAGAGCTGCCATCAAGCCCAGGTTACTTCCGTGCTCTAAAAGCACCAAGCTAAGACATACCTGAAAAAGCACAAGAAAAGCCCCCCAGACAAGATACCCCCAAAGAACAAATGCATAACAAAAATGTCTTCAATCACAATAAGCTATGCATTTATTACCAATTATGAATCCTTTACAGATAGCTCTGTTGCAATACAAAACATTAACTAATTTGCAAAGGGAGTGCAATTTATGCGTTGCCAAATGTTATTAATGAAATATTAAAAAGGGAAATGTGAACACATTTGTAAGTGACCTTACTTGAGACCTTGCGAGGCGTTTTGAAGCGATAGAAAACCTTTACATACAATGAGTTAGGGGTGTTCCTGTTGGTCTTGAGTATTGAAAACGCAGGACACAGCACACTGAAAAATGCAGAAGGGAAAACAAGCCTTCCACCATTCCCACCCACAGACAAACCCAAACAGTAACCAACCAAGACACCACAATTACAGTATCAAATTGTATTAACAGTTGCTAATATACAAAGAAAATATCAAAATTTGGAGAAATACCAAATCATTAACTTTCCACACAAAAAAAACTTTAAAATACCACTGGCCTCTGCGTCACCGTTTCTCCTTTAGACACACGGGGGTAGACGTGGACCTCTAGTTGTTCTTTCATTGAAAGGTTGGGTCACATAATAATCTGGAAAAGTCACAATTAAGCAGTCCCCTGACCCCAGAAACCCCAAATGCAACTTTATACTCCATGACATAAAATGTGTCAATCTAAAGGTGACCATTACCACACTCCCTGGGAGAATACGAGTCGACTTCCCAAAACGTGGCCCGCCACTTGCTACACCCTTGTAGACACCGAGGAATCTCTACACCACAAGGCAAAACGGACACCCGAAAGATGTGGACCACCCGGTTGATTCCTTGCTCCCCAAACCTCAATGCTAGCCATTTGGATCTTTAAATGCTGCTTTACACGAAGCTGTGTGAAAGAATTCTAGGAAGAAATTTGGATTAACACCCCCCACAACCCTCCCAGAACCCAAATGATGTCTGCCCAGTTAAAATGCATTGGAAGAAAAACACTTAACATAAGTATGGTAGTACATATTCAAATGTGAGCAACTCACTACAGAAAACTAGCACAAAATACCTTCCTACATCACTTTAATGCCGGTGTCACTTGATCCATCCTTAGAACTATCATTTACGTGACGTCCCCAACTCTTTGATTAATGTGGTGGGTAGTACTAAAGAGGGACTCCCTTGGACGGTCAGCTTTGCTTTAAGGGCCGAGCCTGTGAAAAGAAGAACTCGGAAAACGTCCCCCCCCCCCATCCACAAAGGCACTACAGTTGGACCAATAACACCAGACTAAATACAAATTCAGGGATAATCCCTTAGTTACCAATACGAAGGCAAGTGTAAATTTGATATCAATATTTAGCTAKGGGAATAGTTACTCCGCACGTGATCAGATCATGCATTTAAACTCACTGCTCACTTTAACCAGCAGATGTAGCTGCTCAGCACCAAAGGGGCGTTGTGGTACGGACGTACAGAAGACCTCCCACTCAACACACTCCCATGTAGACCACATCTTGGGGGGTAGACCTATTGAACTCAATGACAGGAGAAACTCCTCCRCCCCGGGGGGCACTACATCTGTGCTGCAGGAGGGTGAAATCCTTTTAAGACGGTCCTCCTCTCACCAGCCCACTCTACCAAGAAGGCCAAGGGGGACTCATCACAGCAGACACTCTGCACACAGGAAAGGGCTGTGACCAGGAAAATAAACGCTTTACCACACCATTACCTGAAAGAGGAAGAAACAAAACTTCGCGAGCAACTGTTCTTGACAGATTTAAAGTGACTTTTAAATAAATACTATTGGCCTAGTTAAATGTTACCACTGCCCATCATACAAACCAAACACTTTTCCTGTGACTGGCGAAGCTAGTTGACCCTTTTACGCGTTTGCTCTTTAACGCGTCTGCCTCATTGCTGCTGGGACCCACTGGCTGGCTTAGGGGAACAGTCGACCCAGGACTGCTCCGCTCTTGGCTCACTGCAAGGCTCGCTACCCTGCCATCTGGCTCGCTCCCTCCCTCCGATGAACACCCGGCTGCGTCCCACGAATGGCTCCCATCTGCTCCTCCCTCGATCCCCCTGGGTCCTGCCTGGCTCCCCCGCTGGTCCTCCCAGTTTGCCCATGGCCTGGTTCCTCCCTCTGATCCTGAAATAGTCCTTCCTCACAAACTGCTTACTAGCTAAGTCCTTCCCCCCACAACTCAAACTCAGTCCATTCTCCTCAGGAAAAAATAGCCTTCTTTTCTTCACTAGAGCCAATTGTGTTTTGAAAAAGTTATTAAAATCTGAGGCGTGACAACGCAAGGTCACATTTGAGCCTGCGATTCCATGAATTACAGCACGTGCACTTAAGGCGACCACTTCACTTGRATCCTTAATCAGCAGAACATCTTTTCGTCGTTTTAGGATTAAAATATTTTAAATTCTTGAAGTCAGTCAAATGACTGATACAGGCACCGTCAGGCCAAATTCTCTTCCAATACTTCGCTTGCTATTCAAATGAATAAGGCTTCACGTTTCATATCATTCAAGTTTAGTAGCTTTTTTCTTTCACATGTTACCTACACAGATTTTTTTTCTGACAATAGACAATTATCAGAACTTGTTCTTCAGGTCAAGTAAAAACAAAAACGTCTTGAAGTTGCTAAAACACGTCTGATAAATGGGACCATCACCCAACTTCCATTCTTCAATTTGTTGTTGGCTATTCTCAAAGGCATCCTAACTTTTCACAAGGTATTAGTCTTGAAACTTGCTTCCCTCATTAATAATAATWAAAAAAAAACGATTGTCCTTCTATGTAATCAACTATCAGCAGCTACACTTATTAATTTTAGGCWTAAAATAACAAAACCGTGGAAATGCATCTGATATTCACCCAACTTCTATTGCTGATTCTTATTCGGTATAAAAAAAAATTATTGCCGACGTGATCAACTTGCAACACCACTTAGTTAGCTAACTGCCTGAGACCACCGCCCTACTTCCAAGTATTCAAATATTTCGCTGGCTATTCTTATGACGTCTCAATTCTTCACAAGATTGTCTAGTAACTTGAATATTTAGCTTCGTATTCAGAAGGCTTCATATGGTTATTTTCTTGTAACGTATTGTTCATTTTAGGAAAAAGATAAAATAGACGCATTGACGTAACTATACTGCCTCATAAATAGGAACGTCGTTCATCTTTCATACGGTTATTGAATTGTAACTTGGTTCTTTCGATAACGCTTCTTATACAACCTGATTATTTTCTGATCTTCGAAAAAAAACAGTAACTTGGACTTCAGATAACTGCACCAGCTGTTTTCAGCACTGAATCCCCAGGACATCCATTTCTCCCTAATCGCCATTTTGAATCGGGCCTACAAGTGCGCCACAAGACGCTTCTTTTGTTTGGCAAACATTTTTTTGTTGACATTTTCGATGTTACTTAGCTTAGAATTAATACCGAGATGCCAGTTCAGTTGAAATAAGCATACTTCTGAGGTATATTACGTAACCGCCGCTGCTAAAAACAAGACCCTGCCGCGTAACGTTAATCTCGTGGCCATCGTCTTGACTTTTGTCAACTGACACGTCAGAATTCAAAAATGTCCTTAGCTAGCGAGTTGCTATGACTTAACGTCACCTTGTTTTTAATTAAATACACAACTATGTACGATCTGTCGCTAGAATGCGATAGATATAGATAGCAACAAATCTAGGCGTCGAATGACAACCAAACAGCTACGGTTAGCTACAGTAACATACCTATCTGGTCAACTTCACCTATTTTCACACTACACTGCTGCTATTAAACCTGTACTACTCAATTAACGCTATCATTAGGCACTTCTCAAATAAAAGAAGCCCAATAAGCGATTCAGAAAATTTAAATAAAATCACAACGACCTGACCGCAAAACAAACACGACGAGATCGCATCAACGCGTGTTAAGAAGGAGTTTGCTGACTGAATTTATAGTCTAGTTGTGATGCGGCCAACGTCACAATGCGAATACCTCCGACCTAGTGATTCTACGAAATAGGTCCAACTTTGTCGAGCCTTTATGAAATTACTACGTACTTCTACTTACACGTTGTTACTTCACCGTGAAACATAAGCTTACAAACCTACTCATTTTGATTTATGGTCATGAAAAAAGGGGTTCGGGAAAAAGTAACTATGGGAGCCCATCAAAATGTGCACTTTGCTTTCACCTCATCCATGAACCAACCTATCTATATATTCAGTTTCAAACTTGCCAACCATAATACAGTACTGTAAATGTTGCCATTCTTTATTATAAAGTCTACTCATTTCGTTGGTCACAGACGCTGCAGTTGGAAGAGAGTCAGTCATTCGACATTTTCAAATAACAACAGTTGACGTCAAAGCATTTGGTGCTCGGATGAATACAGAGCTAGATGTGAACAGTCCTTACAAACCGGATGAAACTGGAATTCACTAGTTCATTCTACCGGGTCTACTTCTCTTATACTGCATTGCTGAAGTTGGATTTGACTAATTTCGGATATTGTGTCACACGTCTTTGATTGTGTAGCCTACCAACCAAGGACTCTCACCCATCTTTGAAACAATATAACAACTTCACATTTGCAGAAGAGCTAGATGACAACTGTGTGGGAGAGCAAACCAGTTTAATTTTCCTTGAACAAAAATAGGCTGACGAGCTGTAACATGACTCATCAGTGGCATTCAAAATATTACATCAGAACAAAACTCAAGATGGCTGCAGTAGCCCGGAACAAACCTGTGTGGGTTATATGCTGGAAAAGTGATGATTATTCATGAGGCCAACATTGGCAGCAGCCAAACCACATCCATCAGCAGGTTTATTTGTGTCTTATAATCAGCTTTTTTAATGTGATATCTTGGCACAACAATCCGATTAAATAAAAGGGAGAAGAAAAAAAACGTAATTATTGAATTATCTGGGTCTATCTGTCTATTTAGACACCCAGTGATCAATATTTGCTAGCCAAGGACATTTTGTGTCTTCAATCTAGAAGATAAGCTTGAATCTTGAGAATCTAACAAAAGGCTCAATTTGTGTCTTAGTGGAAAACTACTGCCTGGATCTGGAAGGCAGAGGAATGAGTTTGCATTCACCACCAGATGGCGCAAAGCTAATTCACAAAACCTCATGCGTCACTCGATAGTCAGACATATCATAATGAAGATCAAACTAGGAAAGGAATAGGAAGATCACCTCTAAAAGCGAACAGTAGGCCCAGATGGCGCAGAGCCTATATTTGGTTCTGAGTAGAATTCAGTCTCCATCACACTGACGTCATCATCACAATGACATCAAGGGACAAGCCCAGATTAATGTAGGAGGTTGATGAAGGAGAGTAGACTAAATAGGAAATATTATGGCCTGGGCCTATATAATAGAGAAGATATAAGCAGAAATAGGCCTGACATATACTACACAAAAATGCAAAACAACAAGTCCAAAGGTCCTGGAAGAACTGCTGTTTCTCTGCAAGGTTCTTTGAATTAGATCATACACACAATACAATAGAACAGGCATTCATTTGGGTGGTGTCTGAACATGTACATTTCGAATGGCACAATCTGTCCTTATCAGTCGCTCCAGGCAAAAACACTATCAGTCATTGTGTTTTTCTTTTTCAAGAGCAGGGCTGGGTAGCCTGCTGCTATCACCATTGATTATGAGTGTTGCCAGCCTTCCTTTAGGCAACTAATTTAACGATCGGTGAGAGTAGGGAGTGAAGTTCTGTCCTCTGGATGTTGCTAGTTTCAGCCTCTCATGACCTCAACAGATTTAATGTAATCATGTCTTGTCTGGTGGGGGTTTAAACAGGATATAGTGTTTGTTTAGGCTTTGTTTAGTTATATGCCTCTATTTACAGTAGCTGATTGTCACAGTATAGTGACTGCCTCAACAGCATTACATGTGAATTCACTTCTGTTACACATACCCTTGTTGGGAGTACAAGTCTTGGCTCACATTCAACCAGATGGCAGGGTACAAAGTGGCCCCCAGGCTGCATGTGTTTCATGTGTGACAGGCCCAGTGCTTAATTTGTCAATTGGGAGGTGCCGGAACAAAAAGTGAGCAAGAGAGGGTGGTGACCTCGGAAGCTCTGAGGTACCGGAACGCATGAGGGAAAAAAMCACCTTTATAATAAAATGTTGCATGCCTATCATCGCATTTGAGTAGTGGCATTGAGCAGTAAACTAGAGGCACTTACAGAAGTTGCACACRTGGGGAACATTTTAGTAGCCTAAGGTAAATGCTGCCATATTATAAACGCATTTAATCCAATTCATCATTGTTTTACATGACGAGACTTTGGCAGAATATTTTTTAATACCGCACAAATGATCGAAATGACATGCTCCTTTGACACAGACAAACTGAGAATCTCAGATCAAACTGAGATTCTTGAATCCATCATTAGTAGGCCTAGGTGTGTGGAGACATATTGTAGGCTACAATATGAGGAGGAAATTAAAGTCCTAAACATACTTGCCAGTTTCACTGACTCACCCAATGATGTGCAGCTCACTCGCAGATAATGGCGATGAAGAGCCTATATCTMGCTATTGTTTTACATTGGTTTAAAAAAAAAAATGTATTTCACCTTTATTTACCCAGGTAGGCTAGTTGAGAACAAGTTCTCAAAAAGATGGAAAGATAAGGGAGGTAAGGCAATAAATAGGCCATGGTGGCAAAGTAATTACAATATAGCAACTAAACACTGGAGTGATAGATGTGCAGAAGATGAATGTGCAAGTAGAGATACTGGGGTGCAAAGGAGCAAGATAAATAAATAAATACAGTATGGGGATGAGGTAGTTGGATGGGCTATTTACAGATGGGCTATGTACAGGTGCAGTGATCTGTGAGCTGCTCTGACAGCTGGTGCTTAAAGCTAGTAAGGGAGATATGAGTCTCCAGCTTCAGTGATTTTTGCAGTTCGTTCCAGTCATTGGCAGCAGAGAACTGTAAGGAAAGGCTGCCAAAGGAGGAATTGGCTTTGGGGGTGACCAGTGAGATATACCTGCTGGAGTGCGTGCTACAGGTGGGTGCTGCTATGGTGACCAGGGAGCTGAGATAAGGCAGAGCCTTACCTAGCAAAGACTTGTAGATGACCTGGAGCCAGTGGGTTTGGCGACAAGTATGAAGCGAGGGCCAGCCAACGAGAGCGTACAGGTCGCAGTGGTGGGTAGTATATGGGGCTTTGGTGACAAAACAGATGGCACTGTGATAGACTGCATCCAATTTGTTGAGTAGAGTGTTGGAGGCTATTTTGTAAATGACATCGCCGAAGTCGAGGATCGTTAGGATGGTCAGTTTTACGAGGGTATGTTTGGCAGCATGAGTGAAGGATGCTTTGTTGCAAAATAGGATACCGATTCAAGATTTCATTTTGGATTGGAGATGCCTAATGTGAGTCTGGAAGGAGAGTTTACAGTCTAACCAGACACCTAGGTATTTGTAGTTGTCCACATATTCTAAGTCAGAACCTTCCAGAGTAGTGATGCTGAACGGGCAGGCAGGTAGGGCAGCGACCGGTTGAAGAGCGTGCATTTAGTTTTACTTGCATTTAAGAGCAGTTGGAGGCCACGGAAGGAGAGTTGTACCTGTACTTTGTAAAACAATATTTCGGAGTTGATCAAATATTTTGTTAGCCCACAGCAGACAGATTAGAGTCTTCTCTTTCCAGCAGGAGCCATTTGGTTTCCAACCTGTGTTTTCCCGCGATTGTATTTGAAATATTGCGAAAGGCCTGTTTTGTCTGCATGCTGTTCCCTGACAGATTTGCGCGAGGTCCCGGCAGTAGGCTATGCCTTGTTATTGGGCTACACACAATCGAGAGCTAGGCTAATTTAAAAAAAATAAGCTATTGATCCTCTGTGGCTAAATTATAGGCCTTCTCGCGGTGTAGTAGGCTACTCTGAATTATTTCATTTCTTTCTGAACAGACAGCAGTTATTCTATAACTTTGGCAAATGTATTTCAATTTATCAGGGGTGCTGCAGCTCCTCCAGAACCCTTCGCGCGGAGATGATTCTATAAAGAAATAAATGCACCTCTATAAAGAAGTGCAAGCCTGGAGTGATGAGAGTTGCAGGGTCATGTCTATCAGAGCAGAAAGAGGGAGAGAGGTCATAGTGAATCTCATTCTAGTTCTGTGAGAGATACAGGAGCGCTACTCACAAATACTCGTTACATTTTGACTGCATAGCATGGCATGAAATTGTTCCAATTCAAGCACTTATCAAGAGAACATCCCCGCTCATCCCCTGCCTCTGATTTGGTGGACTCACTAAACACAAATGCTTAATTTGTTATTATGTCAGTGTTTTAGTATGCCGCTGACTATCCGTCAATTTAAAAAACAAGAAAATGGTTGTAACGGCTTTCCTCCTCTTCAGACGAGGAGTAAGAAGGATCGCAGCGTGGTAAGTGTCCATTTTAATTTATTAAAACTGAACACTAAAAAATACAAAATAACAAAGTGAATGATACAAACGAAAATCGAAACAGTCCCGAAAGGTGCAAACACATAACAGGAAACAATCACCCACAAAACACAATAGAAAACAGGCTACCTAGATATGGCTCCCAATCAGAGACAATGACTGACACCTGCCTCTGATTGAGAACCATACTAGGCGAAACACATAGAAAATGACCTACAGAACAAAACATAGAAAAACAACATAGAATGCCCTGACCAAACTAAAATAAAGACATAAAAAAGGAACTAAGGTCGGAACGTGACAGTGGTGCCGTCTGGTTTGCCTGATATAAGGAATTTGAAATGATTTATACTTTAACTTTAACTTTTGATACTTAAGTRTATTTTTGAAAATATATTTACATTTAATACTTAACTATATTTAAATCAAATACTTTTATACTTTTATCCAAGTAGTATTTTACTGGGTGACTTTCCCTTTTACTTGAGTCATTTTTCTGTTAAGGTATCTTTACTTCAACTCAAGTATGACAATTGGGTACTTTTTCCACCACTGACAAGGCCACTGATCCATAATAATCAATGATAATAGTCCTATAAGCACTACAAGCGTGCCGCTAGAGGCCAAGGGTAACCCCACACTTATAACAATAATCCACATCAATGGGATAAATGAACTGTACCATTGTTCTTGTTCCAGCTGTGTCGGTTCGATCCTGTTCTGCATATTCACGAGGACAAAGTCTCACGCTTTTAATTGGTTCGATGAAACACCATTACGCCAGGATTCGATGTGGTTTGACTGATATTGAGTCAGGGATGTGGCAAAGCAAGCCAAACATATCCCTTCCACTGTCACGTAGCTATTCTAGAGTTGGAGGGCGAGGGAGACAGATGGATAGCAACAAGATGAGAGGCTAATAAACTGTCCAGAATAACTTAACAGCTGGATACTTAATTGAGATAATTACTTTCCCCTTTCAGCAGAAACAACTTTGGGTTAGTTAATTGGAAACATTTAAGATTGTCCCCCCTTTTTGGACGTTTAGGCATTTGTGGTGCGCTTATCTTGCAGGACTTCTTATTCATTTCTCATTCAGACAGAACAGAAGTAACAAGGGTAACATGCTGACAGAATGATGGTTGTTCATCTTCAGCTCTGGAGCTATGATCTCTGAGGCTGACAGACAGGGAGCAGTTAGACCCAAGAGGTCACCATCAGACGGGCACAGGGATAGGGAAAGGGAMAGGGACCTCAGCCCCAGACGGAGATCAGAAGCTGACCAACACTATTTACAGGAGAGACATCAAGAGGGCATCAACGACCTCCCTGCAGGGAAGAGACAAATGATGGATAAGTTTTTCACTCCTGTTCATAGTCCTCCTTCAGATGGGATCACATCACAGAAGCACCGCCATCACAACCCCGATCATCACCACCAGCACCGGGATCAAGAAAGGGAGATACACAGGTAAGATCACTTTTGAGTTTCCCTTTTATTAAAGTTTCCTTTTTTAAACAGTTATGAGGAATGCACATTTGATGAAGATTACAATTGAGGGTGGTAACTGGATGAATACATAATTACTACGTCATCTCTCCATATCAGCTATAGGAGGTCACGGGACAATGATAGACGCAGCAGCGAACGCCACGGTCACCAGCATCACCGTGGTAACCATTTCCAAGATGAACAGGAGCAATCCCATAGACGTCACCATCATCATCCTCAGCACCTTCATCATGACGACGAGATGTCGGACCACCACACCACCGTCACCCTCTCCAGAGCATCTTCCTCCTCCCTCTCATCTTCCTCCTCTTCCTCCCCCGACTCTTCCACCGAATGGTCCGGCATTGACGACAAGTTCTCCCTGAAGCACGCCAGCCGGCCGCAGCATACCATGTCCTGCTCCAACATTGCAGGAGGACGACAGTTCCGGGATGATGACAGTGAGCTGCAGGTGTATGCCACGGTCAAACAGGGGCGACTGCACGGAGGAGGAAGCCCTGGGACCAACCATCGGGCCCAGGGGAGGGGAGGACAAGAGCCCAGCTACTCCGAGCTCAACCGGGGCCACAGCCGCAGTGAAGAGGGGTTGCTGCAGAATACAGGCACTGACAGAGGGAAAGCACGGACACCACCACACCTGAAGCACGGACCCCTCTACAAGACAGCCAGCCTGGGCCGTAGCCTGGCCTTCAGTGAAGAGGTCCTGGCTGGGCCAAAGAGGGCAGTGTCCTCGATCCAGCTCCCCAGTAAAGGCATCCTGAAAAACAAGGAGGCGCCGCCGGACATCCGCAAGGCCAAGTCCATGGAGGTGCTGTCCCCCCGTGTGGCAGGCAAGACAGCAGGGCCCAAGGGGAAGCAGGATGTGGAGGCTCTGAAGGATGCAGCCAGGCAGAACATGGTGAAGGGGAAGATACAGTTCTCTGCCTTCCTGGATGAGATCACTAAACAGGTCATCAGCCCCGCTCGTCTCAATACTCTGGGGGTCCCTGTCGAGACTGTAGGACCGGGTCCAGCCAAAACCCCAGCTTCCCCCAAATCTCAACTGAAAGGTCAGCCCCAGCTTCCCTCGAAAAAGCAGGGAGATGGGCAGGGGGAGGAGAGAGAGACGGTTACTAAACCTAGGAAACTGAGGAATGACTCTGACACACGATCACGGAAAATATCTCTCCCTACAAAGTCTGGGTATGAAAGCAAGAACCACACTCCTCGTCTAGGGAGCCCCCCAACCCGCCACTCCAGCCAACCCTACCCGCCCCACCCACCGGCTGGCTATGAAGACCAACCGGCCTCCCTGCCTGACTTCCAGGGTCCTGTCGGCAATAGGCATGGGCGGTATGGCTCCCTTCTTACAGACGGCACTGTCAGCTCCAGCCCTGAGCCCAGCCATCACAAACACCGGAGCTACAAACACCTTGACCAGAGCCACAGGCCTACCCATAGCCCACCTTCATCTCCACACACCCAGCAACCCCAGCTACCCCACCGCACCCCAATCCGCACACACTCCCCTCCTCCAGTGCCAGGGCCCGAGTCGGAGTCTCCCTCCAGCAAGTCTGACTCATCCCGGAACAGAGACCGAGACACGGCCAGCCCCAGCTCCGAGCAGAGCGACCGCCACAACCGGTCAACCTACCGCTGGCGTCCAAAGCCACACAGGGTGAGTCTAACTGATGTCAACTACAGATGTAGGATCTGAATTTGAGCCAGTTTGCTACAGAAGGAAAATAATCCTGCAGCAACAGGAAATGTGAATTATTATGTGGATTATAATTAATGGACGTTTTTGTAGGGGTTGATACATTTTGCGTTAGGACAAATCAAGTCTGAAATTTCAAACTGGAAATGAAAGACTTTAAAAGCTGTTTTAAAACTCAAATACACTAAGTTTGCATTTCTTTCTGTGCAGGAAGATTCTCAGCAACAAAAGAGTGATCAAATTAAGATCTTACATCTTGTATGCCGGTTGAGTCAAGGGGTCTAAATACATACTATAGATAGTAGGTCCTAGCTGTAAACTTAGGTAAATCATGCATTCACGTAAATTAGGATTTGTCCCAAAGTTCTTTAAAGTTATTGAAGTTCAAACCACACAGTCAGTTAGTGTCCTAAACCACAAAGCAGCAGTTATATAAAGAGAACTCAAGCGTCATCCTCTGTCTGTGACGCTTGTCCACAATTAACCACATTAGGTAACAGGTAACCTTTATAGGCAATGTGTTGCATTGGGAACAACACGCTACCCAACCCGAGACTGCCTGAGTGCCAGCTAGCACAGACAGGGCCAGAGTAACCATGCTGTGGCTCTGACTTTATTAACCTCACTGACGCACAATCAATAGCTTTTCCTGGAGCGTATGAACTAAAGTTCAATAATCAATTCCTCTGGCTCTGTTATGTCCCTATCATTCTCTCTGCCCTTTTCATCTCTGTCCAAAAAAACATTCCATTCAGTTTATGAAACTTTAAGTGAAGAAACTGCACTGTACATTGTCAAAGCTTACAATAACAATATCCCTGATGTGTATGGTAATGTGACAAATAATAATCTAAGAAAAAAACTGCAGATGATAACATTACTAATACAACTAATATAACTGTATTGAAAGTTATTGAATTAGAAAATCATCGACATTTATCTCTAATCGTCTCTTCTCTTCTGCTGTCTCTCTCCATAGGCCTTGACAGGTGACACAGGCGAACTCCAGTGAGTGTGATTTTTTCCCCTTCTTTCTCCCCTCTCCTCTCTGTTTATCAATGCACTCTAAAGAGCCATCCTTTTGATTGTGAAAGGTCACTGAATATCGATTCCCCTAATGGCTTTCAGAGCTCTCTCAGCACCTCTATCAGTAAAGATGGATGAAGAACAAGATGAAGGAGAAATGTGTGTAACAATGGTACAACGCACAGCGTTCAGTCTGGATTAACAAGGCTATGTGAAATGTAACATCTCTAGAAGCTGACCTGAGCTACATCCATAGCATCTAATGTGCTAAAATGGCCTTAGGAAATGTGACTGCGCATTTTTGTAATACAATTCCATCTCCCATGACCCTCCTGTGTGTAAATAGGGCACTGCAGGAGGAGAATGTTGAGCTGCACCAGAACCTGATGCAAACAGTGGTCTGCATCGAGAGCCTGGAGGCGGAGCTAGCCAGGGCCAGGGAGGAGCTTAGCCACATGAAGGAGAAGTTCAAGAGGTCAGAGCTAATTATAATATGATGATGGCTATAGTGTTACATAGTAACATGATAATATGATGATGGCTATAGTGTTATATAGTGACATGATTAATATGATGAATCTTATAGTGTTACACAGTAACATGATTAATATGATGAATCTTATAGTGTTACACAGTAACATGATTAATATGATGAATCTTATAGTGTTACACAGTAACATGATTAATATGATGACGGCTATAGTGTAAAGTGCGTCAATAGCAACAATAATCATTGTATAATACTGTAGTAACAATGATTGCTCTTGTACTCGTTTGTCTTTGATGTGATTACAATACATCTGCCACTCCCTTTTCAAGTTACTGTGGGCACCAGGGAAGGCATGCAGCACATCTAGGCATGCCATTTGTGGTTTACAGAGTAGACTTTATGAAAGTCCCATTCTGTTGAACCTGTGAAATAGCCCTTTTTTGCCCTACATTTTTGTCCTGGAAGGCAAATTCCACTGATCAATAGCTTTGTGTGACTGATTGGTGTAGTTAAATTGAGTGGTTCTCTGCCTGCCATCTGTATGGTCTGATCTACTGTTAGGGTCAGAGCTCAGATGGCCTCATGACCAAGGGCCTAGGGGTGGGTGGGTGGTATGGTATAAAATTCATAGCCATGATGCTGTCTCTCTTTGCTACAGGCTCCAGGACACACACACAGGTACCCAGCACACCAACAGCCTTCTGGGGGAGAAACTGCAATCAGCGGTAAGAATTAGGTCAAACATGACAGACGGAGAGACAAAGACAGAGACGGAGAGAGAGAGACACTGAGGTTATCTCATTTAGGGCCAGAACCTGACCAAGTAAAATGTGGTCCCTGGCCTATAATTCATTTTTTCATATGGTTAAGAAAGACTCCTGACACTATATAAACTCATACCCCCACCCAGATATAGAAACATGCTCTGAATATCCTTCTCCCTCTCTGTCACCTCTACAACACACAGTGTTGTGTTGACTGATGTCCTCTGCTCTGTTCTGTCCTTGAAGACTGAGAGCACAATTAGTACTACTGTTATACCATCTTTAGAACAAACTGTAGTGAATATGTTGAGTCATGTACCCTCCTCTATCCCTGCAGACTGAGAGCCTTAGCTCTGAGAGGAAGTATATGGTGCAGCGTATCGCCCATCTCAGCACAGAGCTGGAGCAGGCCAACGCCACCATCGCCTCTCTGGAGAACATCAATGTGAGCACAGCACCATCTACTGAGCAATACATGAACCAAAACGCACATTAGCTTTGTTCACATACTGGCAACAGAAAGAGTGGTGGAAAGACAATATGATGATTTTGTATTTGTAAATTTGATAGTGGCCTTACATGAAAAGACATAATCTCCTCAACTCATGTTCAGCTCATGATTTCTTCTACCTCATCTACTGGTTTCTCTATGTCTGTTGTATTGTATGAASTGATAGGATGTCTGTGCTGTCCTCCAGGTTCCCTGTCTGATCAAGGAGCTCATAGAGAAGCACTTTGACTCTGGAGACACTGTCAAGCAGTTCCTGAAGAACTCCTTGAAAACCGGCCAATCCACAAGCGACATCCAATCAACCGCTACAAAACTGGAGCAGAAGCCGTCTGATTGGTCAGGTGCAGGACTCAGGGAGTTTGAGGCGGGTCCACAAAAGGTCACTGCTTTTATGCCCTGGAAGCAGGAGGGGTTTGGGGTGATAGGTCAGACAGGAAATGAGGATTCTCGTCCGATGAGTCCCCCTTTCTCCGTCGCTGACATCAGTATGGCTATCTATAAGAAACTAGCTGCCAGCCAAGCGGCAAGACAGCCCCGGCCTTCCAACTACCAACCTCACACTGACACCCCTCCCAACCCATACCCTCTGGTGGAGTTGGGTACAGGGGGTGCAGAAGGTGCATGGGAGGAGGGTTACCTTGTGCCTGCTGTCAAGGGGGGCGTTGCAATTGCAGGGAGAGCAGCTGAGAGTAAGCAGGGTGCTGTTGTTGATGTGTCCTATCTGACGGCCCAGAGGGTTCTGGATGACTTCATGCACCAGCTGACACACCCAGAGGATGGGAGCGGAGGTGGGGAGAGGGGGCACAAGGCCAACGGGGGAACAACTGAAGAGAGGGGGGCGGAGTGAAAGCAACCTATGAATTGCTGTAAATGTAACCTTATATTACATAGGCTAGGATTGTTCAAGATGTGATGGTTTGTTTGTGATGGTTTGGGGCCTGTAGTTCTGCATTTATTCAACATTTTAATGTCACTATACATTTGAGTGATGGCATTGTAAATATTACATTCTGTTTCTTTCCCAAATGTATTGTGGTGCAGTGGTAAAGAAAGTATTAGACTTAAACAATTAATTGACATATATACAGAATCTAATTATTAATCCAAATTTGCAATGTGGTACAGTCCCTCCTTTTCCTTATGAAGTGATGCAGAATTTAAAGAGTTTTTTTTGTTAATGTCTAGACAGTGAGTAGAATTTTCTATTTTATAACAATGACCGCTATTTTGTAAGCTCCAGTAAGCCAATGAAGTAACCTTCATATCTGAATAACATCGATCCAGCTGCCATTAACGTATTACCCACTGTGTTTTGGGCTATCATGTCACATGAACAAGAGTTTAACCTTTATTTTAAGCCTTTCCAGAAATGAGAATTACACCAACTATGAAAGCAATTGTCTGAGGATGGTGCTGGACGATGATGCTGGACCATCTGACATAAAAAGAAAAGGGGACAGTTTGATGAAAAAGCTTTAAATAAAGGTTCAAATCCAGATCTTGTGACATGATTGTCCAAAACACAGGGCCCTACATTAATGCTATGCTGTCCATCCTAATGAACTATCTTAGCTAAAACTGTATAAAGCTGCTGCCCCCTCCCAAGACTGTTGATGTTGTAGATCAATAAAATGACTAATTCTAAAAATGTCTGGTTTCTTGATTTGTCTTTCTCCCAAACATTACCCACTTCCTGTGTTAAGCCATCACTCTCCCCCAGTCCCCCAGCCTGTAAGCTTTATCCATCTCTCTCTATCTGCATGTATAAACTATAGCCCTGGCCCTCTCTCAACTCTCTGTGAGTATGTATACCTGTCATAGCCGTCAAATCCAACCTGTTGGCCCAGTGCAGGTTTGCTGATCAGACACTGGCCTGCTTTCCCATTGGTGCTCCTCCTAATAGGATCCCAGGGACTATGATTGGGGGATTACCATATCCATACTGTACCCTCGACATTGGCCAGTCCGTGTCCTCCACCATGGGCACAGCAGGAATTTAGGGGTGCACCTTGACCACGCACAGACCACACCAGAGGGGTTCCATCCAAAACAAACGGGGGTTGTCATTGTCAGTAATTGTGTGAAACGAAGGGTCACTGTTGTGGTGCAACCATAACCTGATGATTTAAAGGATCATAGTTTTGCTGTCAAAAAAGGACGTGAATTATCAAATATCTATTAGATTCATTGTTTTCTTGGCCTTCAGTTTTTGTCTCACTAATTCAATTGGATTACTTCAGAGATGTTTTATATTTTCCTTTCTACGTGAAAGCTTTGGATTATCGTCCCAACCCGAACCTGTCCTTCACCATCAGACGGATCTTCCTTCTTATTTCAACCCACAGGAACAACTTACAGGAGATCAACCTGATAATAACTCACGAACGCACCCTGGAAAGGCCAAGCCGTACCTGTCTGTCTAATACAACAACCTTTGCATAACCTACTCCTATGAATCGCAGTAGTCCTCCTTCTTTTTCCCCCAGAACTTTCCTTCTTTAAACCTACCGATCTTCTTTCCCCCATCCTTCACCGTTATCTCTCTCTACTTGATTATCCAAACATATCCTCCTCCCTCTGTCCTCTTCTTTTTCATTCTTTCTTCCTTTGTCCTGTGTTGGTTGTTGCCATGGCGCTGCTGAAGCTGCAGTTCCCCCTGCAGAGGCGTGTGCGTCTGGCCCAGGGTCTGTGGCTGCTGTCCTGGCTGGCTGTGCTGGCTGGGGCCTTCACCTTCT
>NC_036848.1:4012729-4022588 GCF_002910315.2 Salvelinus sp. IW2-2015
CTCCTCTCCAGTCGTGTGCGTAGCAACGTGGACGGTCGTTACCTGATGGATGGAGTCCCCTTCAGCTGCTGTAACCCCGGCTCCCCTCGGCCCTGTCTCCAGAACCACCTGACTGACAACGCTGCTCACTACAACTATGAGCACCAGAGTGAGGAGCTGAACCTGTATATCCGCGGCTGCAGACAGGCGCTGGTCGACTACTACATGGGCCTCATGAACACCATCGGCCCCGGGATTCTGTCGGTCATCTCCCTGCAGGTATACACATGCACAAACACAGACAAAATATGAACATTGACTCTTGCCCTGTAGTGTGGTGATAGTAGTTTTCAGTGGTGATTTTGTTACCATCAACCTCTGCCCCTGTGATAAATATACATTTTGTAACCACGGCTTTGAGTTTAACCTTGACCCCTGTGACATCATCTCCACAGATGTCAGTGTTGGTGAGTCTGCGGTACCTGCAGACGTCTCTGGACGGTGTGGATCCGGAGAACCCTGAAGCTGACAGCGAGGGCTACATCCTGGCGAAGGGGGTGAAAGAAACCATGATGGACGTCAAGAACACCATGTTCAACCTGCTCCAGTTCGGACAGGTAGTGTACTACAGTACCCACAATGCTCTGTGAAACATACCAGGGGTGTGTTCAGGGACGTGGAACGCTCTAAACGTTGCAGATAGAAGGAGAATGAATAGAGCTGACCTTTTTAAAACGCAAATACACTACTGTGCTAGACAATTCTCAGCAACAAAAGAGTTATTCAAATGAAGATCCTACATCTGTATATGTTCAACACAAAACATTTATATCTTAACAGTCTGTAACAATACATCCTCATGATCAGACCCTGGTTTAGCATGATGTACCACAGTACCCACAATGCCTTGTGTAATAGATTTGAAGATAACCTAATGGTGTCCTGTCTCCTTATCAATACAGGTGGAAGCAGGTGATGAGGCAGAAGCAGGGGATGACGGTGAGAAGGCAGCCACGTCCAGCTAGATGAAATATAATATATAACCATATATGGGTTTGAGAYAGGAAGGGAGGCTTCTTAGTTCTGTGACCTCATTGTGGTCTAGCCTGTGACCAGGCTAATGGTGGGCTAGCTAGAGCTCTGTGTTTGGCTTTGACACAGGCACTGAACTTTTTGGCTTGATTTATACTGCAACAATGTACGAGCACTAAAATACATAAGGAATCTTATCTTATCATGCTCTGCACAGACAAGACAAGATCTAACAATGCAGAGGCTTTTTAACCTGACAGAATTTGGAATGATAATCTTTGAGTCAAGAACAAAACATGAAAGTCAAGAAGACACTGGAAGGCACCGAAGAACACACACATTCACAACAGAATTCACACACACATTTTATAAATACTCAAAAAGAATACTCACATACTCGTACACAAGTAAATGAAAACACACACACTTTGAAGTACACTAATGTTCTGATGATCTTTGATTCAGATCTGACTAAATCTAAAGCACACAGTTAACGTAATAATACAAAGACTCACCCTGTGTGAAGAAGGCCTACAGTCAATTGAATACTGAAATGGCTATAGAGTTTGTTAACGCACTGCTAAGTAACGTGTCAAGATGATGTGAAGTTGGCATCAGGCATTTAATATATTAAAGTTAGTTGCTTTTAATGGATTTGCGGAGTTGAGTCCTTTTGTACTAGATAGATAGATAGACATACAACTGAGTTGGGTTGTTTCAGTTCACCCAGGGGTATAGGAGGATGTGTGTGTAATGACAACGTGATGCTAGTGATACTGTAGGTCAGTATGGAGCTGAGTGACTGTACAATGTAATCTGGGTTGCTAGGTATACTCTGACAAATCTCATAACACCTTCGTAATCCAAACATAGCTAATCCATAGACTACTGTTACAGCAGTTCTCTGCACAGCAACATTAACACTGGAGATGGAGTAAAAACATACCTTAACAATGGACAGAGTTTGGAGAAAGTTCACTTCGAAGTGCGATCATGTAAAAAGTTGTAATTACATTTTTCATTATGTTTTGACCAACAACAACACATGTTGGGCGCATTATTAACGCACATATAGCCAACATATTTTTTTTAAATGTATTTGCTGTTTATTTTGTTCCTTTGTCAAATGGTTCATACACTGTGTTTTACGACAATGTTTACAACATGTCATCCTTTGATAAGTAGAACGTTCATGGATAGTAGCCTACCGACTTTTACACAATATTTCCACCAGGGTTCGCCATTTCATTACACTTGAAAGCGCATCGAACCCCTGTCCTAATGAATTTACCATTTCGAGGCCTACTATTGTACTTGAAATTGGTTACAGTATACCTTGATCAATCTTGATGCATAGGCTACAAGCAGCTGAATAAGTGAATTGTAATAGAAACATTGTAACAAAGGTCTAGGCAAGATAACACAGAGTGCGCACAAAGTAGTCTTACATTTTCTTAACATCTAAATCCACCTACTCATTTGTATTTTAGAGGCTTTGTTTTATGGAAAAATACTCACTGGTAAAGGTGGTGATGACTACGCCGAGTGAGCGTTTAGAAATTCCGGTGTGGTTTTGCAATGTGCTCACCACCAGACTAGTATTCTGCCAGCAGCACAAATTACGTCACGTTTGTATGGTAATGAAGAACGCTTCAAAAATAAACACACGCATTTCAAAACATTGCAATCTAGATAACTAATTCAAAACATACTGAATTTTAATAAATTTACACTTTTATTGTGCCAACAAGAAAAGGCAATAATTAATTTATGGGAAAAATAATAATAATATGGGTTTAATTACTATTATTTTGGGACCAACAATGTTGACACTGGTATGTTGAGAATATTGGGCTGTAGAGAGATATTTTCTACCTGCCTCAGCTAAAGGGGGTGTAAAATACTCAGTAGGGTCTCTACTAACCAAATATGTATAGTTTTGGGAGGGGACTGGGTTGTACATTAAAACAAACTAAAAACGGTTAGTGGACACCAAATGGAGTATTTTCCACCCCACTTTAGCTGAGACGAATTGAAAAGATCTCTACAAGCCTATATGTATCCCATGCACAGGCTAATACAGTGTATTGCATTGGGAGCTATGGAGAGGGTGGAGAACGAAGTGTTGCTGAATATGTACGACACAGTCCCCCTGAAAAACGAACCATTTGGTTAGTAAAGACCCTACTGAGTATTTCACACCCCAGTTTATGAGACAGGTAGTACAGGTTTTCTCTACAACCCAATAAGTATCCTGTACAGTTTACTGTACGCAGGTGAATGGAGTGGGTAAGCTGGAGTAAGGAGTCACCAGCATGCTATATTAAACCCGTTGCCCAGCATAAGAGACCAATTAAAGTTTTGCAGACTTATTGAGTAATTCCAATAACATACAGTGAATTCGGAAAGTATTAAGACCCCTTGACTTTTTCCACATTTTGTTACCTTACAGCCTTATTCTATAATTGATTCAATTGTTTTTCCCCCTCACCAATCTACACACAATATCTCATAATGACAAAGCAAAAAAAGGTTTAGAAATGTTTGCTAATTTATTTAAAAAAAGTAAAACTGAAATATCACATTTACATAAGTTTTCAGACCCTTTACTCAGTACTTTGTTTAAGCACCTTTTGCAGCGATTACAGCCTCGAGTCTTCTTGGGTATGACGCTACAAGCTTGGCACACCTGTATTGGGGAGTTTCTCCCATTCTTCTCTGCAGATCCTCTCAAGCTCTGTCAGGTTGGATGGGGAGTGTTGCTGCACAGCTATTTCAGGTCTCTCCAGAGATGTTAGATCAGGTTCAAGTCCGGGATCTGGCTGGGCCACTCAAGGACATTCAGAGACTTATCCTGAAGCCACTCCTGCGTTGTCTTGGCTGTGTGCTTAGGGTCATTTCCCTGTTGGAAGGTGAACCTTCGCCCCCAGTCTGAGGGCCTGAATGCTCTGGAGCAGGTTTTCCTCAAGGATCTCTCTGTACTTTGCTCCGTTCATCTTTGCCTCGATCCTGACTAGTCTCTGCCGCTGAAAAACATCCCCACCTCATGATGCTGCCACCACCATGCTTCACCGTAGGGATGGTGCCAGGTTTCATCCAGATGTGACGCTCGGCATTAAGGAAAATAGTTCAATCTTGGTTTCATCAGACCAGAGAATCTTGTTTCTCATGGTCTGAGAGTCTTTTAGGTGCCTTTTGGCAAACTCCAAGCGGGCTGTCATGTGCCTTTTACGGAGGAGTGGCTTCAGTCTGGCCACTCTACCATAAAGGCCTGATTGGTGGAGTGCTGTAGAGATGGTTGTCCTTCTGGAAGGTTCTCCCATCTCCACAGAGGAACTCTAGAGCTCTGTCAGAGTGACCATCGGGTTTTTGGTCACCTCCCTGACCAAGGCCCTTCTCAGCCGATTACTCAGTTTGTCCAGGCGGCCAGCTCTAGAAAGAGTCTTGGTGGTTCCAAACTTCTTCCATTTAAGAATGATGGAGCCCACTGTGTTCTTGGGGACCTTCAATGCTGAAGACATTTTTTGGTACTCTTCCCCAGATCTGTGCCTTGACACAATCCTGTCCCAGACCTCTATGGAAAATTGCTTTAACTTTATGGCTTGGTTTTTGCTCTGACATGCTCTGTCAACTGTGGGACCTTATATAGACAGGTGTGTGCCTTTCCAAATCATGTCCAATCAATTTAATTAACCACAGGTGGATTCCAATCAAGTTGTAGAAACATCTCAAGGATGATCAATGGAAACAGGATGCACCTGAGCTCAATTTTGAGTCTCATAGCAAAGGGTCTGAATACTTATGTATTCTGTTTTTGCTTTGTCATTATGGGGTATTGTGTGTAGATTGCTGAGGAATTTTTTTGGGGATCCATTTTAGAATAAGGCTGTAACGTAACAAAATGTTGAAAAAGTCAAGAGGGGCTGAATAATTCCCAAAGCACTGTATATTTGTAATTTATTGAAAGTATATTCATTTAAATATAGCCTATGCATACCACTATTTGTGTAAACTTTCAAAATAAATTCTGTCAGAAATAATACAATTTAAAAATGGGAAAATGTCAAATTATCTATATATTTTTTAAAAGGTGGTTGCAGTGCTGTGAAAAAACGTTCTATGGCACTAGATATTCCCAAAGTTTAGCATGTCTTTGCAGGGTGACTCTTATTTTTWAAAATAAATATGCAATCGTGCCAGTTTTAATGTCCTGCTGCTAGGAGAACGGTAATCACCACCAGCACTAACTGCAAAAGTGAGATAGAGGAAGAAAGAGGAGAAGAGGGGAACAGAAATGTCAAACCACTTGATTTAACGCAAGATGGATTCTCTTTTTCACTTTTTAGTAAAATTGCTTTAATGTAGGATATATTTTATTTATATTTTTATAGAAGTTGGTAAATTCTTTATGCGACACCATGGACACCATGGACACCATGGACATAATGGCATTTCTAGAAGAATTCATGGAAAGTGCATTGGTGACTTGGGTATGTTTGTAAGCTTATTTAAATCACTTTAAGATTCTACAGTAGTAGGCCTAGATATACATGATGATGAATAGTCTTTAATAAAACATAAAAACACAGCCTATTGCTGTTGTTTTGCTTTTATGGAGTATCAACACATTCAAATCCTGTACATAAAATCCACATGAGATTATGCCATTTTATGAATCATTTATTGCTCTTTATTTACAGGAGTTATAACAAACATGATTGAGTTGAACTTGAATCAGATGCAAATGCTTGTCAACACGTTTGTCACATGAAAAGGACAGCAAACAACACTTAGTTCTCTAACTTCTCCTTTTCACAGCTTCCTCTACCCTGGGTCTTAGAATTTCTCTTGTTATTTTTCCTTATAGCTGTCACTTCCTCTACCCTGGCTCTTAGAATGTCTCTTGTTATTTTTCCTTATAGCTGTCACTTCCTCTACCCTGGCTCTTAGAATGTCTCTTGTGTTTTTCCTTATAACTTGTCACTTCCTATACCCCTGCTCTTAGAATGTCTCTTGTTATTTTTCCTTATAGCTGTCACTTCTCTACCCTGGCTCTTAGAATGTCTCTTGTTATTTTTTCCTTATAGCTGTCACTTCTCTATACCTGGCTCTTAAGAATGTCTCTTGTTGTTTTTCCTTATAAGCTGTCACTTCCTATACCCTGGCTCTTAGAATGATCTTTGTTAATTTTTTCCTTATAGCTGTCACTTCCTATACCCTGGCTCTTAAAATGTCTCTTGTTGTTTATCCGTATAGCAGTCACTTCCTATTCCCTTTCCTGTTTTTTTTCTCAGTAAAATATGACCATCTCTGCTTTCATTGATCTACACTACAGATTCTAGATAACAGTTTTCTCTGTTAGCAGCGAAACCCCCTTATTTATTTTATTGAACCTTTATTTAACTAGGCAAGTCAGTTAAGAACAAATTCTTATTTAGAATGACGGCCTACCCCGGCCAAACCCTAATCCGGCATGGTTCACATTGAAAGGTAATTTAAGATTGAGCCAATGTATGCAGCGTATACTGTGAATGCAGTATCCGCGATTGCGGGAACATGCCCTTAATTGTCCATCGCGCTATAAAGTGGATCTTCAGCTCTACGGATTGAATTGAGCTCTTAATAGGATCCACCCTCCCTCAGGTACAGCTCTTTGATGGTGTAGTGGACAGGGAGGACAACGTCATGCTCTACAACCAGTACATGGACGTGAACTACAAGTCCCAGAATTCCCATGACCGCTACCTGAGGCTGACCAATGGGATCTTTCTCAACGAGGTCATGAGGATCATGTAAGTTCACACCTTTGCAGAGGCTTCAAATGTTATGGCTAAAGGAATGTGTACTGAAGGATTCAATTAAATACATTTATTTTTACTTTCCCGATCAAAGGTATTATAGCTGGTGAAATACTGGGTTGCAGGTGAGCCCTCACCTCTCTGCCAAGAGGTGCCTTTCACCTCCGTCTGTCTGTCTGTCTGTCTGTCATTCCCAGAGACCCCAACCCCAAGCTAGAGCATTTGTACCGCAGTGGAAGAGACGAACAGATTCTCCGAGTCCAGAACTTCTCCATCCTCAACCGACACCTCAGGGCCTTCTACCAGGTATTGGTGTTTGTGTTGTGTTTGATACACAATCATGTCTTAGTCAGAGCAGTTTACTGTACAAGGTCCAGACTTAAGCCGAGGGAGACATCCAGTCAAATCTCTCTGAGGAATTAACTCAAGTCCGATACAATGCATTAAACACACAAAAACATGAGTCTTCGCTGTTTCAGTTCCTGCTTTTTTATAAGTCATTCAAACCCTCTGAACAGTTGCTCATCATGGGAGGGACACCAGTGAGTTTCAAGGAATATTCAGGGAATATTCAGAAATATTTTCGATACAATTTATTGATAGGACTGTTTGTCAGGACAACAATTCCGTCATGTCTGGTGGTCCTACAATGTAATTTTATTTCTTGTGGTTTCACTTTTGGCTTTGTATTGTGGAACCTTAAATCACCATCAGCATGTGGTCACTCTACAGCATAATGTCTCTCTACCAGTGCTTGTGTCTGAGAACCAACTATAGCCATTGTGCTACGTAGAACAGACGTGAACAAGTAGCCCTACTTTCCCCACTAACGTCGTCTGTGTTTGTATTTTAATCTGAACTGGCCAACAGGATGCTAGTGGAAGGTTTTGTAATTTCAATGTTGATTTGAGTATCAACTGCAATGTGGTTAGGGAAATTACAATCAATCAATATTTGTATCCCTTCAAGCTCTCTCTTTGCTCAAACCCCTGTGATTTTGTCAATAGGATGATCTACAGCAGCTGATTCTGATGCCTCTTCCAAACACTGCCATTTTGGGGCAAGACCCCCTAACAGGTAAAAAGAGCCAGTTAAAAGTACAGTATCTCTGATTGGCCTTCTATGTTGTCTATGAGAGTGTGATGGGAACAAGATAGTCATACGAGCTGTAACTTGCAGAGGCAGCAGTGGAGGAGTTGAGGAGATTGCTACTGCTTTTACTGGGATGTGCGATACAGGTGATATCTCTCTCTCTCTCTCTCTCTCTCTCTCTCTCTCTCTCTCTCTCTCTCTCTCTCTCTCTCTCTCTCTCTCTCTAGAGAGAGATACAGTGTGTGGTGTATAGGTGGAGATACCTTCAGTAGTGTCTCTGTGTACTAAACAGTGTGTGGTGTATAGGTGGAGATACCTTCAGTAGTGTCTCTCTGTGTAATAACAGTGTGTTGGTGTATAGGTGGAATACCTTCAGTTGTGTGCGAGTGACTTCCAGGCTGCGTAGTCTATGAGTGCACTCTGTAGCTCTTGTCTGCAGACTGCTCGGCTCTGCCTGCACGGTCACGAGAACAGTCCAGCTCGTCACGCAACGCTCGCATTCCCCGCACCTCACCCTGAAGACTGCGCTTTGCCCAACACACACAAGATGGAGGTGAGTTCAGAGGAGGACAAAGTAGTGTAAAGTTCCGGTACAGTTACTGGTAGTGCTGCTACAGAAAATCTGACTCTTTTCTGAAGTTTCTTCAACTGCTCCTCCATAGTTTGAACTTCCTGCTTGTAATCCAATAGTTGATCTCCTTTGTCTTCCCTATAGAAACAGATGTCATTATTTCAATAGTATTATGCTACTAAACTACAGAGACCTCTTACAAAATAGTCCTCTTCCAATTTAACAAACTTTAACACACTTCCTAGAAATGGATGACAGTTACCAGACATCTCTCAAGAAAAGTCTTCTCCAACTTAAAACCTTTTGGATGCACGCAAGGACATGAACGTCTCACACACAAGCATACACACACACGTCTTACAGTTCTTGTTTGAGGCATCGTAGTTTGGCCCTGCTGTCTGCTAGCTGGACAGCCAGACTCGGGGCGCTCCTCAGTGTGACCCCTGGGGGCGCATGAGAGACTCAGCCTGCTGAACCTCGCTCGTCCAACCACACTCTGCTATCCTCTGAGGGAGGGGGGGGGGGGGGGGGGGGGGGGGGGGGGTGGGACAGCAAGAGGTGACAGGTAGGTGATGAAATCAGGACCAGGTTCTGTGTGAATCTGTGAGTGAAGAACCTTAGAGCTTTTTAAAATCAAGTTTGACACAGTGACGCTTTTCGCTTCCTCTATAAGAGGCTGAATGGCTGAATGGCCTGGTTTTGTAATTAAATTCCTCTTCTGTTGTTCTGGACATTATTTGTGAGTATGTGTGTGTACCTCCAGGTGTGTGTCTCTCTGTGCCAGCAGGCCTTGGATCTGTCTGGCCATGGAGCAAAAGCACCTGTAGCTCCACCTCCTCAGCCCTCCCAGCTCTTCCCACTGCAGCGGCAGCACCGCTCTGGGGTCCTGGGTCACCTGGCAGGAACAACAGTTTCTTACCTCTCTATGGTAATAAGGTATTTGACTGAGCATTCCAGGACAAAATGGCTTGACTTGTGGTGAACGTTATGGTGGATTATGGGTAGATGAGTAGGGAACTGAACCGACCTCCTGGATACAGTTGGCAATGACAGTTTGAGTCTCGAGTCCAGCGACTGGATTTGCTGTATGAATGTTCCTTCCTCTCAAAACTGTTGAGACCAACAATGAAGTAGTCAGTAAGGTTGGTAAAGTTACAATTGCAGTGTGTGTGTGTTGGTGTGTGTGTTGTGTGTGTGTGTGTGTGTGTGGTGTGTGTGGTGTGTGTGTGTGTGTGTGTGTGTGGTGTGTGTGTGTGTGTGTGTGTGTGTGTGTGTGTGGTGGTGTTGTGTGTGTGGTGTGTGTGTGTGTTGTGTGTGTGTGTGTGTGTGTGTGTGTGTGTGTGTGTGTTGGTTGTGGTGTGGGTGCCTGTGAGCCTAAAGTCTGTCT
>NC_036848.1:4023712-4034814 GCF_002910315.2 Salvelinus sp. IW2-2015
GTTGTGTCTCTGGTACTAAAAACAGTGTGTGGTGTATAGGTGGAGATACCTTCAGTAGTGCCTCTGTGTACTAAACAGTGTGTGGTGTTATAGGTGGAGATACCTTCAGTAGTGCCTCTGTGTACTAAACAGTGTGTGGTGTATAGGTGGAGATACCTTCAGTAGTGTCTCGTGTACTAACGTGTGTGGTGTATAGGGGAGATACCTTCAGTTGTGTCTCTGTGTACTAAACAGTGTGTGGTGTATAGGTGGAGATACCTTCAGTAGTGTCTCTGTGTACTAAACAGTGTTTGGTGTATAGGTGGAGATACCTTCAGTTGTGTCTCTGTGTACTAAACAGTGTGGTGTATAGGTGGAGATACCTTCAGTAGTGCCTCTGTGTACTAAACAGTGTGTGGTGTATAGGTGGAGAATACCTTCAGTAGTGCCTCTGTGTACTAAACAGTGTGTTGTGGTGTATAGGTGGAGATCACCATTCATAACGTAGTTAGGTCACAGACACACTGAGACAACACCACCACACACATTACACACAACACACAACCAGTTCCACACATACCACTCAAGAGGATACCCCCCCCAATCGTGTTGTGAGTGCTCTGGTTGCTTAATCACTGAAGGTATCTCCACCTATACACCACACACTGTTTAGTACACAGAGACACTACTGAAGGTATCGCCACCAATACACCACACACTGTTGCCACACACAGGCACAATTGAAGGTACCACACCACCTCTACCGTCAACTGTAGCCACACTCAGCTGATGGTTGGCCCATTCCCAAAACAACCCTCAGCCCCTTCCCTCTAGCTACTTCCCTCTGTGTTTGCAGATGGGCTTACAGTAGGTGAGTCTGCTGGTCTCACGGTAATTGACGGTTAATTAACACAAACAYGTTRAGCATCTCCAGGCCTCCATACAAGCTGCTGATGCGCCTTTGGAACATCTACATTTTAAAAAGTATAATTAATCAATTTAATATACACCATCCCAATAAATCCATGATTTATTTTAGTCAGGTCTAAAGAAACATTATGATGTGATGAAAATGTATTTCAGAAGAACAGAATAAGAGTTGGCCTACTGTCTGCCTATGTTATCTGGCTATGCGCCATGCCATAGGCTGTAGGCTTGTTCATTTAGCTGACAAGATATGCTTAGAAGTCCCGTGCAATTATTTAATTTTATATGATTTTATAGTAAGAAGAATATAATTGAACTTAGCTGAATAAAATAGAAAGGATATTATTCTGGAGTGAGAGTGCATATGAAGTGGCTATGTTGAGCATAAAAGTGATCATTTGAAACAGCCCTTTAATGCGAGATGTAGAACTATTTGGCAACTTCAGTTGTGAATGAAACACATCTTAGAATGTCTTAGAAATCAAAACATATATGGGCTACATGATGCCACTATAGACTGTTGATGATTTGAGAAAGTCGCAAAAACAACTTGGGCTCTGTTCCTTGCCTCAGGCTACACAGATGTTTTCTCATCAAGTGATCATATTTTCACCCATCAGACTATTCTCAATTAAATCTAGTTATCARTTAGGTAGGATTCGTAGGAACAGGGGAAGGGGGAAAAATACGTTATCTGTATGCACTCGAGTAGGGAATGGAGGCCTCGCACTTTCCCGCTGGTCCATTTTGTAGGATACTTCGGTTTTATATCCGAGCTGTGCTTAATATGAGCAGTTGAGAAATAAATACAAAGACTTATTTCACTCCACGCATCAACCACAGTTTGAGGAGCATGCTCTCTCCGCCGACAGGTGATATTCCTGTTTGAGGAGCATGCTCTCGCTGCCCGACAGGTGATATTCCTGTTTGARGAGCATGCTCTCGCTGCCGACAGGTGATATTCCTGTTTGAGGAGCATGCTCACGCTGCCCGACAGGTGATATATAAATTCACTAATTGTAGGCTAACAGTAAACCGCCCTGCACAATCAATGAACCAACAGTATCGTCTAGGGCTATACATTCTCTCCCAGACTCATGAATATGCATTTTGGAGCGTAGCATAAGGTAACCAGTCCATCCAATATGCATAACAATACAGTCCACACTCAAAGACCATTATATAGTATAGGCTAGACAAACTATGTACTAAAGACATATTAAAGAGATATTAACGTTTTGTTTTATGTTTTTCTGCCATGGGTAATATGTAGGCTATGTATTGTAGCAATTTAATAAAGTTATTTTTGGGGGGCTTGGGATCATAACCTTATGCATATGCATGAGCTCTAATATGTGTATGGGTGTTTTGAGTGAATCATCACCTTAKAAAGCGCTGTCCATTTCGTTGTGTTTGGCTTTGAAACAACATCCACAACAACCATGTTTTCCACTCAGTTTAACCTGTTGTTGAACTTCTTTCTTCAAATTGATCAATCACATTGAGGTGAGTTTTAAAAGCATGAAACTGTTTGGATACGTGTTTGATGTGATTTTCAACTGTATTTGCATTGATGTCAGAGTGCTTAGAGGGACAATAGAGCCCTGAGTACCAGGCCATTAGGACCTGATGGAGGGACAATAGAGCCATGAATACCAGGCCATTAGGACCTGATGGAGGGACAATAGAGCCAATGAGTAGCCAGGCCATTAGGACCTGATGGAGGGACATTAGAGCCCTGAGTCAGGACCATTAGGACCTGATGGAAGGGACCAATAGAGCCTGAATACCAGGCATTAGGATCCTCTGAAGGAGGGACATAGAGCCTTTGGAGTACCAGGCCACTTAGGACCTGATGGAGGGACAATAGACCATGAATACAGGCCATTAGGACCTGATGGAGGGACAATGAGCCTTGAGTACCAGGCCATTAGGACCTGTGGAGGGACAATAGAAGCCCTGAATACCAGGCCGTTAGGACCTGAATTGGGGACAATAGAGCTCGAATACCAGGCATTAGGAACTGGATGGAAGGACAATAGAGCTCTGAATACCAGGCCGTTAGGACCTGATGGAGGGACAATAGAATTCTGAATACCAGCATAGGACCTGATGGAAGGACAATAGAACTCTGATATAGCGGCTATTAGGACCTGATGGAAGGACAATAGAGCTTGCAATACCGGCCATTAGACTGTTGTCCCCCTCTCTACAATATGTCTTCTCTGTCTCTATCCTTGTCTTTCCTTTGTTGTCCTCTGTCTTTGTCTCCTCTCTCTGTCCTCTGTCTGGTCTCTGTCTCTATCCCCTATCCCTGTCCTTGTCCTGCTCTGTCCTCTTATCCCATGTCCTTTCTTTGTGTCTCTGTCCTTGTCTCTCTCTCTGTCTCTGTTCCTGTTCTGTCTCTATCCCCTATCCCTGGCCTTGTCTTCTCTGTCTCTATTCCCTGTCTTTTTCTTTGTGTCTCTTGTCTTTGTCTCTCTCTCTGTCTCTGTTCCTGTCTCTGTCCTTATCCCCTATCCATGTCCTTGTCTCTCTCTGTCTCTATCCCATGTATTTCTTTTTGTGTCTCTGTCTTTGTATCCTCTCTCTCTGTCTCTATCCCCTGTCTTTTCTTTGGTCCTCTGTCCCTTGTCTGCCTCTGTCTCTCTCTGTGGTCTCTGTCCCCTGTCTCTGTGTGGAATCCCTGTAGGAGAGGCAGCAGTGTTGTTTGGCGCTACAGGAGACTCCGAGTCCCTGCTGGAGAGCAGCTGGCAGACACACGGCAACGCTGCCTTCCCAGCACGGGAGCTGGAGAGGGACAATCTGCTGCTTGCGACAGAGCTCATAGATCGGAAGGGGTAGGTAATGATGGTAATGTGTATGTGGTAATGTGTGTTAACCAAAACATGTTTGTGAATCACAAGTAAGGAATTTTGGCATCCTGCTGCTTTGGGCTACATAGACAGTTTTTCCCTAATTTGCTGGTGGGTGTGTGTGTGGTGTGTGGTGTGTGTGTGTGTGTGTGTGTGTGGTGTGTGTGTGTGTGTGTGTGTGTGTGTGTGTGTGTGTGTGTGTGTGTGTGTTGTGTGTGTGTGTGTGTGTGTGTGTGGTGTGTGTGTGTGTGTGTGTGTTGGTTGTGTGTGTGTGTAGGAAGCAGGACACTGAGCGGCCAGAAGGGTCGATGAGCTGTTAGAGATGACACATGGGCCCTGGAGGAGGAGCTTAGACAGGTGCTTAGACATAACAACAACAATACAAAGGCATGATGACAAGCGGGCTTCGACATTTCCACCAATCAGAGGTGGAGTCTGGACGAGGAGGCTGGGCTAAGAGAGGAGCGTAAAGAGAAGATATTGGTCAGTCATCTGCCCTGTCTTTGTGTGTCTTTAGTTAAATTGTTTGATTATTGGGTCAACTAACCCTCCTCTCTAATTCAAATTCAAATAAGATTTACATGGCATGAATGGGTACCACTGTTTGCCAAAGCAATGCAATTAATATATCTCCCCCCCCCCCACACCCCCGTTCAGAATCTGAAACGCTCTGAGTGTGAGGTGGGTGAGGCGTGTCACTCGAGACTTCTGGGGAGCTGAAAATGAGAAATGCCGAAGCTGAAGGAGGCGTCTGAGGACTGCTATCTGAACAGGAAGGTCAGGGGTCCAGAGGGTAAGTGTGTCAATCAATCGAAATAGAATGAGTCTGGAGTAACCTCCAGAGAGCAGCAAAGGCAACAGTAGCAAAGGAAAATTACCTTGAGAAGAATGAGACTCTTTTTTTTATCCTACCAAAAAAGGGGCATAAAAACCCCTTTTGGCTTGCCAAGTACATGTATTAGTGTCGCAGGCTAAGGGTACTGCTTATTGGAGGATCCAACTCTGTCTACTATATTTTGCAGCAAGCCTGATTTGCCGGGAGGTGAGGGAGGAGTGGCCTGGTCTGGAGGCAGAACATCAGAATACACTAAGCAGAGGTGAGCTGAATGTGCCGATTGGGTTTGGACAAGTCCCTGTGTTAACCCTCTGAGCTAAAGCTAAGGAGGCACAAAAAGTTTCAGGTCTAAGAGATGTTACTCATCACGGGGGTGTGGTTCACATAAACCGCTACTCTGACATGTATTAGAATGTGACCTCACTGTGTCCGTCTGAACATGTATCTAGATGTGACCTCACTGTGTCGTCTGACATGTGATCTAGAAATGTGACCTCACTGTGTCATCTGACATGTATCTAGATGTGACCTCACGTGGTCATCTGACATGTAATCTAGATGTGACTTCACTGTGTCCATCGACATGTATCTAGATGTGACCTCATTGTGTCTCTGACATGTAATCTTAGATGTGACCTCATTGTGTAGTCTGACATGTCTCTAGTATGTGACCCTCACTGTGTTCCGTCTGAATGTATCCTAGATGTGCCTCATTGTGTCGTTTGAAGATGTATCTAGATGTGAACCTCAGCTGTGTCCGTTCTGACATGTATCATAGATGTGACGCTCACTGTGTCATCTGACAATGTATCTAGATGTGGCCTCAGCTGTGTCGTCTGACATGTATCTAGATGTGGACCTCACCGGTGTCATCTGACATGTTCTAGATGTGACTCAATTGTGCGTTTTGAGATGTATCTAGATGTGCCTCACGTGTCGTCTGAACATGTATCTAGATGTGGCCTCACGTGTTTCGTCTGACATGTAATCTAGATGTGGCCTCACTGTTGTCATCTGACACATGTATCTAGATGTACTTCACTGTGTCGTCTGACATGTATCTAGATGTGACCTCACTGGTGTCGTCTGACATGTATCAGATGTGCCTCACTGTGTCATCGACATGTATCTAGATGTGACCGTCACTGTGTCCGTCTGACATGTATCTAGATGTGACCTCATGTTGTCGTCCTCGACATGTTCTAGATGTGACTCCTGTGTCGTCTGAACATGTATCTAGATTGACCTACTGTGTCATCTGACATGTATCTAGATGTGGCCTACTGTGTCATCTGACATGTATCTAGATGTGGACCCTCAACTGTGTCGTCTGACATGTATCTAGATGTTGACCTCACTGTCGTCTGACATGTTATGCTAGATGTGACCTCACTGTGTCCATCTGACATGTATCTAAGATGTGCCTCACTGTGTCGTCTGACAATGTATCTAGATGTGACTCACTGTGTCGTCTGACATGTATGCTAGATGTGACCTCACTGGTGTCGTCTGACATGTAATCTAGAATGTGACCTCACTGTCCGTCTGACATGTATCTATGAATGGTGACCTCAATGTTGGTCATCTGTACATGTACTAGATATGTGGGGGGGGGGGCCCCCCCCCCCCCTCACTGTGTCATCTGCATGTATCTAGAATGTGACCTCACTGTGTCCGTCTGACATGTATCTAGATGTGACCTCATTGTGTCATCTGACCTGTATCTAGATGTGGCCTCACTGTGTCCGCTGACATGTATCTAGATGTGGCTCACTGTGTTCGTCTGACATGTATCCTAGATGTTGGCCTCACTGTGTCGTCTGACATGTATCTAGATGTGGCTTCACTGTGTCATCTGACATGTAATCTAGAGTGACCTTCACTAGTGTCATCTGACATGTATCTAGATGTGACTCACTGTGGTCATCTGACATGTAATCTAGATGTGACCTTCACTGGTCGTCTGACATGTATTAGATGTGACCTCATTGTGTCATCTGACATGTAATCTAGATGTGGCTCACTGGTCCGTCTGACCATGTATCTAGATGTGGTCCTCACTGTGTCATTGACATGTATCTAGATGTGACCTCATTGTGTCATCTGCATGTATCTAGATGTGCACCTCACTGTGGTCGTCTGAATGTATCTTAGATGTGGCCTCAACTGTGTCCATCTGACAATGTATCTAGATGTGGCCTCACTGTGTCGTCTGACATGTATCTAGATGTGGCCTCACTGTGTCGTCTGACATGTAATCTAGAATGTGGCCTCACTGTGTCGTCTGACAATGTATCTAATGCTGACGGCTCATGTGGGTCATCTGACATGTATCTAGATGTGGCCTCACTGTGTCGTCTGACATGTATCTAGCATGTGGCTCACTGTGTCGTCTGACATGTATCTAGATGTGTACCTGCAACTGTGTCATCTGACATGTATCTAGATGTGACCTCACTGTTGGTCTGACATGTATCTTAGATGTGCTTCACTGTGGTCTGACTGTTCTAGATGTGGCCTCACTGTGGTCTGCAATGTATCTAGTTTCAACCTCCCTGTGGTCTGACATGTATCTAGATGTGGCCTCACTGTGGTCTGACATGTATCTAGATGTGACCTCACTGTGGTCTGCATGTATTAGATGGTGACCTCACTGTGGAGTCTGACATGTATCTAGATGTGCCTCACTGTGGTCTGACATGTATCTTAGTTTCAACCTCACTGGTCGTCTGACATGTAATCTAGTTCAAACCTCAGCTGTGGTCTGACATGTGTAATCTAGATGTGTGCCTCACTGTGGTCTGACATGTATCTAGTTTCAATCTACTGTGTCCGCCTGACATGTATCTAGTTTCAACCTCAACTGTGTCGTCTGACAATGTATCTAAGATGTGACCCTCACTGTGTCGTCATTACACATGAACTGTTCTTGTTCATTGTCTACCCTCTCTCCAATCTCAGTTTCAGAACGTCAAGAACAAAAATGCCACTTTGAAAAAGAGCCTGGAACTGCTGTTGACAAAGCTCAAAGTATTGAGGAAGAAGGAGAGAAGGAGAGGGGAGAGAAGGAGAGAGGGGCAGAGAGGGAGTCCAAGGTTCTGAGTCCCTCAAAGAGGAGAAGGGGAGGGTACTGGCCCGGAGAGGGTTGGACAGTGAGAGGGGAGCCAACCATCACATCAGAACGCAAAGAGAAGCTGGAGTTGGGGCAGAGCTGGCTCCATCCTGAAGAGAGAGAGGTGCAAGTAGACGATCAGGTTCTGAAACTAAAAGAAAAAAGAAGAAGGTGAGAAAGGAGATCGGGAGAGAAAAAGAGCTAACACACTGTAAAAAAATGACAGGAAGAAGATCTCGGGAAGGCAGACTTAACCAGAAAGGAGATAGAAACCCAACCCAGCCACTGAAGAAGAGAAACTGCCAAAAACAAAGTATGGAGAAGAGAAAGAAAAAGTCAGTGGAAAAAGACGTGGTGGGTGTTCCCTGGGCCTGACGTTGAGCGCCTGGCCTCAGAGCTCCAGCAGGCCCTGGGCGCAGGCTTGACAGGCAGGCGTCTGTAGCCCAGGACCTGCGCTCCCAAGCTGGGGAACAGAGCAGGAAAGCCTGGGAGGCTGAGCAGAGACTGGTGCTACTGGAGGACCGAGAGCCAGAGACTGAGGAAGGCTACAGAGAGCTGGCGGAGGCTAGGAGACAGATAGAGGTATGGAACCAAATCACGATCAAGACATCATTATTCTGCCCAGTAGTTCCTTGTGCCAACTCATAGGGCTTTTTTCCTACACATGCAGCTGTCGTAGACAGTTACTTAATCCTTTGTCCAATCCATCCATCCATCCATCCATCCTCCATACCACCATCCATCCATCCATCCAATCCATCCACCATCCATCCATCCATCATCTACCATCCATCCATCCATCATCATGGCCATCCATACCATCCATCCATCCATCCATCCATCCATCCATCCATCATAGTCTTCCCGTCAGAGTACCATCATCTGTCCATTCATTCAGTCTGCCTAGTCCTCCTTACTGTAGTCTATCTGTCAGATGGTCATGCCCTCTGTCCCTTCCCACATACATCCTCTCTGGTGTGTGTTAGGTGCTGCATGGCGGAGCGCCTGCAGATGGGAGGAGAGCTATGTCGTCTGCGGAGCCAGGCTGAAGCTGCAGCGGATGCAGGCCCTCGGTCATCGTAACCTGCTGGAGGGGGAGCGAGCCACGCTGGAGAGAGAGAGAGAGACCCTCCCGTAGCTCTTTGGACACCCTAACGCACTGCCCCATCGCAAGGTGGCACTGCTACAGATACAACACACTATGGCACTGCTTAACACACACACACCCACACACACACAACACAACACACACACACAACACCGACACACACACACACACACACACACAACAACACACACCACCCACAGAAACACACACACACACACACACACACACACAACAACACAACAAACACACCACACACATTACTCAGTACAACACACACAGTACCACACTGCTACAACAGAAAGATCAGGCCTAGATTACAATGTAACCTGAATACTGTGATCCTGAACGGCTACCGTTGTTTTGCCAGGGTGACCAATTAGAGATGACAACTCAAGCCTGAGGGCGGAGCTAGAGCACCAGGGGAGGAGTCCTGGAATCTCAAGGCGCAGATGAGGAGGGAGTTAGAGGCAGAGCTTCGTGAGGTAAGCACTAGAAGGTAGAGTCTCTGACGCGGGGGCGGAACCAGGCTCTGCGGAGGCCTCGAAGATTGGAGCCAGGAGAAGGAGGCGTGTCAGGGAGAGCTGACAGCCAACGGAAGGAGCAGAGGCAGAAGGGAGAGGGAGGCGGCCAGGCTGAGGCAGCAGCTCAGAGTACAGCATGACAGCCTGAACACGCACCAGAGGGCCTGCCAGTCTGGAGACAGAGCCACAGGTGGATATACACCCTGGACTCTGCACACACACACAGCACACACACACACACACCACACACACACACACAACACACACACACACCACACACACACACACACACACACAACACACACACACCACACACACACAACACACACACAGCCACACACACGCATACACAACAACACACACACACACACACACACACACACCACACACACACAACAGATATTTACTTTAAAATACAGGTAGGCACAACATCCCATTGTGTGTTTTCTGAGCTATACCGTATTATGGTCTGACCTAGTTGAATCTCGCTGCCTCTATAGGCATGTGTGTCAGGAGCTGTCTCATCCAATGGACTTCTGTGCTCAATTACACGACCTGGAGAAGGAGCTCGGTAACTCGGCTACAGGGTCCTGGAGAAGGAGAGCCAGGAGCGTAAAAGACTGACACAGAAGCCCAGAATACAATTAGATCTCTGAACTCTAGGTGTGTGTGTGTGTGTGTGTGGTGGTGTGTGTGTGGTGTGTGTGTGTGTGTGTGTGTGGGTGTGTTGTGTGTGTGTGTGTGTGTGTGTGTGTGTGGTATAGTGTGTGTGTTGTGTGTATATAGTGTATGTATAATATATATTATGTGTGTGTGTGTAACATGGTGTATATATGTGTGTGTGTATGTGTGTGTGTAATAAATGTGTGTGTATGTGTGTGTGTGTGTGTGTGTGTTTGTGTGCCTTGAGCCTAAGATCTGTTTTTCATCCCTTTCCTTTTTTCCCACAGGAGCTAGGCAATGAGAAGGTGCAGTCCAGAACTGTCCCAGAGGCTGCACGGCTGAAGCAGGATTGGAGAGGGCAGAGGTCGAACTGAAGACAGTTTACCGCTGACCTTCTCCTTTCAGAGAAGTGGGAAGAGATGCCTGTCTCTGCTAATTTCTCAACCAGAAGCCCTGCTAACACACAGAAGGCTACATCCTCAGACAGATCACACTAAGACCCAGAGGCTAAAGATCCCAACCAAAGGAGGGCCCAATGACCTCTGTATGACCTCAGATGCTAGAGTAGAGAAGATGGATGGTCTAATGAGTGAACGACTGATAGACCTGGAGAGAGCAGGTGTGTGTGTTCACGACTGAACGTTTTTTTTATTTGTTGATATTTGCCTGTGCCATACCCCCCCCCCTCACCTCCCTCTCAGAATGCAGCGGTGAGTGCGGAGAGCGGAGGTGTGTGTCTGTGTGTGTTCACCCTGGCAGATTCTAATTCTGCTGAGATATGCTGTGACAAACTTGTCATGGGATTGTCAATTGTTTCTCTAGTCAAATCATCTCTTTCTCACCTCCCCCCTCAGAATGCAGGGTGGGTGCGGAGCGGCGAGGTGTTGCTATCCCACTGTCTCAGTCCCAGTCAGCGTAGCCACCGAGGGAGCAGATAGACACCTGCAAACATCACTCTATCAGCTGCAGGAGACCTGCACCAAGCTGCAGACACTTAAACACTCAGTAAGGTATCATACAGCTAGCCATTGTTTTATCTAGTTAATTATATGAAACGTGGCCTCTCGCCACCCGAGACTGTAATACAGTCCGATTGTGTCCA
>NC_036848.1:4034914-4052657 GCF_002910315.2 Salvelinus sp. IW2-2015
GACAGTGAAGATACAAGAAATCAATAGGATTAGTACTTGACTATGAGTATCAATAGGATTAGCCATGTGAAATCAATAGGATTAGACGTGAGAATGAGGAATTCAATAGGATTAGACGTGAGATATGAGAAATCAATAGGATTAGACGTGAGATATGAGAATCAAAAGGATTAGACATGAGAAATCAATAGGATTAGACGTGAGATATGAGATAATCAATAGGATTAGACGTGAGAAATCAAATTGGATCAGACGTGAGAAATGTAAAATCAAAGGATTAGCGTGATATAGAGAAATCAATAGGATTAGACTTGGAAATCAATAGGATTGACGTGAGATATGAGAAATCAATAGGATTAGACGTGAGATATGAGAAATCAATAGGATTAGACATGAGAAATCAATAGGAATTAGACGTGAGAATTGAGAAATCAATGAGTAATGAGATAGCAATAGGATTAGACTTGAGAAAATGAGGAATACAATAGGATTAGACGTGAGATATGAGATACAAAGATTAGAGACGTGAAGAAATGAGGAATCAATAGGATTAGACGTGAGATATGAGAAATCAATAGGATTAGACATGAGAAATCAATAGGATTAGACGTGAGATATGAGAAATCAATAGGATTAAGACGTGAGATATGAGAAATCAATAGGATTAGACATGAGAAATCAATAGGATTAGACGTGAGATATGAGAATCAATGAGATATGAGATAGCAATAGGAAATTAGACTTGAGAAATGAGGAATCATAGGATTAGACATGAGAAATCAATAGGATTAGACGTGAGAAATGTAAAATCAATAGGATTAGACGTGAGATATGAGAAAATCAATAGGATTTGACATGAGAAATCAATAGGATTAGAGTGAGATACAAGAAATCAATAGGATTAGACTTGAGATATGAGTAATCAATAGGATTAGACATGTGAATCAATGGGATTAGACGTGAGAAATGAGGATTCAATAGGATTAGACGTGGATATGGAAATCAATAGGATTAGACATGAGAATCATAGGATTAGAGTAGATAATGAGAAATCAATAGGATTAGACGTGAGATATGAGAAATCAAAAGGATTAGACATGAGAAATCAATAGGATTAGACGTGAGATATGAGATATCAATAGGATTAGACGTGAGAATAATTGGATCAGACGTGAGAAATGTAAAATCAATTAGGATTAGATTTGAGATATGAGAAATCAATAGGATTAGACCTGAAGAAATCAATAGGATTAGACGTGAGATATGAGAAATCAATAGGAATTAGACTGAGAAATCAATAGGATTAGACGTGAGATATGAGAAATCAATAGGATTAGACGTGAGATAATCAATAGGATTAGACATGAGAAATCATAGGATGACGTGGAGAATGAGGATTCAATAGGATTAGACGTGAGATATGAGAAATCAATTGATTGACATGAGAAATCAATAGGATTAGACGTGAGATATGAGAAATCAATAGGATTAGACGTGAGATATGAAGAATCAATAGGATTAGACGTGAGATATGAGAAATCAATAGGATTAGACAGAGAAACAATAGGATTAGACGTGAGATATGAGAAATCAAATAATCCTATTGATTTCTCAAATCTCACGTCTAATCCTATTAATTTCTCATACCTCACGTCTAATCCTGTTGATTCCTAATTTCTCACGTCTGATCCAATTCATTTCTCACGTCTAATCCTATTGATTTCTCATATCTCATGTCTAATCCTATTGATTTCTCAAATCTAACATCTAATCCTATTGATTTCTCATATCTCACGTCTAATCATATTGATTCCTCATTTCTCAAGTCTAATCCTATTGCTATCTCATATCTCATTGATTTCTCATATCTATCTGGCGGAATGTAGATTTCTCACCCACTGTGGGACGGTTACCCAGACACAGAATAAAACTGGTTCTGGATTGAAAGACTATTTCACCTGTGGTCTGTTTTAAGTCTAGGTCTAATATGTGTCCAGGAAACCAGCCCTTCATTATCACATTAAATACCTTGTTATTAGACTTATTAGACTTGAGATTCCTTATGCGCTTCCTTCCCGTGCTACTGATAAAATAAGACCACATGGGGCTCTACTTCCCTCTGCTGTTCATTTAGTGTAAGTACAGTTACGTCGGACATTTTAGCTTTATTTGAAAATCTTGGTACGTATGTAGAAACAAACATCAAATGTGATGTCATACAATACATAAAACACAGGTATTTAGATATAACCTTCCTAAATATGTGGACAGGAGTAAATTGGCCCTCAGTAATTCCCCCTTAGGGCCACCCTAGGACTTGCTCCCGGGCCAGTCTAGTACCACCTAATAGGATTTTGTTTTATTTTGTGTATGTGTGAGTTAACTTTTGTTTTGTCCTCTAAAGTGGCCATCCCATTCAACTGTACAATGAATGTCATTGTTTGTATTGCTGTCTTTTTTACTTTATTTTTATTGGAAAATGGACTTGCTCCCGGGCCAGTCTGGGGGCACCATTCCTGCTGAGGTGTCACTGGGTTTTCAGTTGCCGGAAATATATAAGAGCGGACCAGATCGGAAAATGTGTCCCAAATGGCCCCTATTCCCTATATGGGGCACTGCTTTTTACAAGGGCCCTATTCCCTATATAGTGCACTGCTTTTTACAAGGGCCCTATTCCCTATATAGTGCACTGCTTTTTACAAGGGCCCTATTCCCTATATAGTGCACTGCTTTTTACGGGGTCCCATTTGGGACACGTTTCCCAGGTCAGACACTCCAGCCTCTGATCACCACCTCACACTGTTCTGTTCATCAGTGAAGCAACTCCAGCGCAGCAAACCCCACAGTTACAGCTTTAAGCTACACTAGTCCACTGCAGCAAACCCCACAGTTACAGCTTTAAGCTTAAACTAGTCCCTGGCAAAGCAAACCCACAGTTACAGTTTAAGCTACACTAGTCCACTTCAGCGCAAACCCCACAGTTACAGCTTTAAGCTACACTAGTCCACTTGAAGCAACACCCACAGTTACAGCTTTAAGCTACACTATTTCCACTGCAGCAAACCCACAGTTACAGCTTTAAGCTACACTAGTCCACTGCAGCAAACCCCACAGTTACAGCTTTAAGCTACACTAGTCCACTGCAGGCAAACACAGTTAGCTTTAAGCTACACTAGTCCACTGCAGCAAACCGAGTTACAGCTTTAAGCTACACTAGTCCACTGCAGCAAACCCCACAGTTAGCTTTAAGCTACACTAGTCCACGGCAAACACACAGTTACAGCTTTAAGCTACACTAGTCCACTGCAGCAAACCCCACAGTTACAGCTTTAAGCTACACTAGTCCACTCAGCAACCCACAAGTTACAGCTTTAAGCTACACTAGTCCACTGCAGCAAACCCCACAGTTACACGCTTTAAGCTACACTAGTCCACTGCAGCAAACCCCACAGTTACAGCTTTAAGCTACACTAGTCCACTGCAGCAAACCCACAGTTACAGCTTTAAGCTACACTAGTCCACTTCAGCCAAACCCCACAGTTACAGCTTTAAGCTACACTAGTCACTCAGCAAACCCACAGTTACAGCTTTAAGCTACACTAGTCCACTTCAGCAAACCCAGAGTTACAGCTTTAAGCTACACTAGTCCACTGCAGCAAACCCCACAGTTACAGCTTTAAGCTACACTAGTTCCACTGCAGCAACCACAGTTAACGCTTTAAGCTACACTAGTCCACTTCAGCGCAAACCACAGTTAGCTTTAAGCTACATAGTCCACTGCAGCAAACCACAGTTACAGCTTTAAGCTACACTAGTCACTCAGCAAACCCACAGTTACAGCTTTGTACACTAGTCCACTGCAGCAAACCCACAGTTAAAGCTTTAAGCTACACTAGTCCACTGCAGCAAACCCACAGTTACAGCTTTAAGCTACACTAGTCCACTGCAGCAAAACCACAGTTAAGCTTTAAGCTACACTAGTCACTCAGCAAACCCCACAGTTACAGCTTTAAGCTACACTAGTCCACTGCAGCAAACCCACAGTTACAGCTTTAAGCTACACTAGTCCACTGCAGCAAACCCACAGTTCAGCTTTAAGCTACATAGTCCACTGAGCAAACCCCACAGTTACAGCTTTAAGCTACACTAGTCACTGCAGCAACCCCACAGTACAGCTTTAAGCTACACTAGTCCACTGCAGCAAACCCACAGTTACAGTTTAAGCTACACTAGTCCACTGCAGCAAACCCCACAGTTACAGCTTTAAAGCTACACTAGTCCACTGCAGCAAACCCCACAGTTACAGCTTTAGCTACACTAGTCCACTGCAGCAAACCCCACAGTTACAGCATTAAGCTACACTGTCCTGAGCAAACCCCACAGTTCAGCTTTAAGCTACACTAGTCCACTGCAGCAAACACAGTTACAGCTTAAGCTACACTAGTCCACTCAGCCAACCCACAGTTACAGCTTTAAGCTACACTAGTCCATTCAGCAAACCCCACGTTACAGCTTTAAGCTACACTAGTCCACTTCAGCAAACCCAGAGTTACAGCTTTAAGCTACACTAGTCCACTGCAGCAAACCCACAGTTACAGCTTTAGCTACACTAGTCCACTGCAGCAAACCCACGTTACAGCTTTAAGCTACACTAGTCCACTTCAGCCACCCCACAGTTACAGCTTTAAGCTACACTAGTCCACTGCAGCAAACCCACAGTTACAGCTTTAAGCTACACTAGTCCACTTCAGCCAAACCCCCAGTTCAGCTTTAAGCTACACTAGTCCACTGCGCAAACCCACAGTTACAGCTTTAAGCTACACTAGTCCACTGCAGCAAACCCCACAGTTACAGCTTAAGCTACACTAGTCCACTGCAGAAAACCCACAGTTACAGCTTTAAGCTACACTAGTCACTTCAGCCAAACCCACAGTTACAGCTTTAAGCTACACTAGTCCACTGCAGTAATACCCAGTTACAGCTTTAAGCTACACTAGTCCACTGCAGCAAACCCCACAGTTACAGCTTTAAGCTACACTAGTCCACTGCAGCAAACCCACAGTTACAGCTTTAAGCTACACTAGTCCACTGCAGCAACCCACAGTTACAGCTTTAAGCTACACTAGTCCACTTCAGCAAACCCCATAGTTACAGCTTTAAGCTACACTAGTCCACTGCAGCAAACCCACAGTTACAGCTTTAAGCTACACTAGTCCACTTCAGCCAAACCCCACAGTTACAGCTTTAAGCTACACTAGTCCACTGCAGCAAACCCACAGTTACAGCTTTAAGCTACACTAGTCCACTGCAGCAAACCCCACAGTTACAGCTTTAAGCTACACTAGTCCACTGCAGAAAACCCCACAGTTACAGCTTTAAGCTACACTAGTCACTTCAGCCAACCCAGAGTTACAGCTTTAGCTACACTAGTCCACTGCAGCAACCCACAGTTACAGCTTTAAGCTACACTGTCCACTGCAGCAAACCCACAGTTACAGCTTTAAGCTACACTAGTCCACTGCAGCAAACCCACAGTTACAGCTTTAAGCTACACTAGTCCACTGCAGCAAACCCACAGTTACAGCTTTAAGCTACACTAGTCCACTGCAGCAAACCACAGTTAGCTTTAAGCTACACTAGTCACTTCAGCCAAACCCACAGTTACAGCTTTAGCTACACTAGTCCACTGCAGCAAACCCACAGTTACAGCTTTAAGCTACACTAGTCCACTGCAGCAAACCCCACAGTTACAGCTTGAAGCTACACTAGTCCACTGCAGCAAACCCCACAGTTCCAGCTTTAAGCTACACTTGTCCACTTCAGCCAAACCCCACAGTTACAGCTTTAAGCTACACTAGTCCACTGCAGCAAACCCCACAGTTACAGCTTTAAGCTACACTAGTCCACTTCAGCAAACCCACAGTTACAGCTTTAAGCTACACTAGTCCACTGCAGCAAACCCCACAGTTACAGTTTAAGCTACACTAGTCCACTGCAGCAAACCCCACAGTTACAGCTTTAAGCTACACTAGTCCACTTCAGCCAAACCCACAGTTACAGCTTTAAGCTACACTAGTCCACTGCAGCAAACCCAGAGTTACAGCTTTAAGCTACACTAGAGCAAGGTTCCTAAGTGGCGAGTGCTCCAAGACACTGCTTCTCAATGCAGGAGGCGTCACTGCAGTACTGGTTTGAATCCAGGCTGCATCACATCCGGCCGTGATCGGGAGTCCCATAGGGGGTGCACAATGGCCCAGCGTCTCCGTGTTCGGACAGGGTAGGCCGTCATTGTAATAAGAATTTTTCTTAACTGACTTGCCTAGTTAAATAAATAAAAGCTGATGATGATAGAGGATGATGATAGCGGATGATGATAGTGGATGATGATAGTGGATGATGATAGTGGATGATGATAGTGGATGATGATAGTGGATGATGATAGCGGATGATGATAGAGGATGATGATAGTGGATGATGATAGCGGAGGATGTTGGCGGATGATGATAGAGGATGATGATAGTGGATGATGTAGTGGAGGATGATAGCGGAGGTATAGCGGAGGATGATAGCGGAGGATGATAGCGGGATGATAGCGAGGATGAATAGCGGAGGATGATAGCGGAGGATGATAGTGGATGATGATAGCGGATGATGATAGCGGATGATAATGCACTCCTATTTGCCATCTCTTCCGTCTAAGCCTACAGGAAAGTGGTGATTCAGGCCTGGAGGGAAGCTAAAGTCATTTTGCTTCCCAAGAATAGTAAAGCCCTCTTTACTGGCTCAAATAGTCGACCAATCCTTTGGAAAAAAGATACAATGCTATTTCACYGTAAACAAATTAGCAAGAGACTTTCAACACGCTTAGAGGATATGGCTCGGGCTAGGGCTGGGCTGGGGATGTGGCCGGAGCTGCGGCAGGCGCTCGAGCTTGGACTMAGGTGGAAATAAAGCTGGGTCTGCGGCTTGAGCGCGGTCTGGACCAGGGTCTGGGGCTGAGGGTTAGTTCAAGTTGAGTTCTATTCCCACCATTACAGTTTCTTATCATTCTTGCCATCTAGAATCACAACAACCCGGTGGAAACGTGCACATCATTTTCATGACGTTGTCAGCTAACACATTTATTTAAACTCTCGTCATTCTGCCCTGTCCATTTCGCCAYACAGGTGAGCAGTTGTGCTGCGTTCACGTARAAGTCGGAACTAGGAAACTCAGAAATGTTTGACTTGCTAACTGCTTGAACTACTACCAGTTAGCAAGTCGGAAATGTCAGAGTTTCCTAGTTCCGACTTGTACATGAACGGGGCATTGGGCCACAGACCTAGGTGCTGGCCCATGTCAGGAATAATTGAGCAGAGCCGGATCCTGGGTAAAGTCTTAAACTACAGACTGTTGTTTTTCCCGGTTTATGTTCATCGTTCTGGTTTGATTTGGCAGATGCTCTTACTGTCAGGGAATTCAACTAAGACAACCACATCATRGCAATAAAACATGACTCAATAAAGCAGCTATCAACGATGTCAGTGCTACAAAGAAAAGACAAAGTAAATATTGTGTCTATAGGTACAGTGGGGCAAAAAAGTATTTAGTCAGCCACCAATTGTGCAAGTTCTCCCACTTAAAAATAATAAATAAAAAAAATCCAGAAAATCACATTGTAGGATTTTTAATGAATTTATTTGCAAATTATGGTGGAAAATAAGTATTTGGTCAATAACAAAAGTTTATCTCAATACTTTGTTATATACCCTTTGTTGGCAATGACAGAGGAATCSTACAATGTGATTTTCTGGATTTTTTTCCCTCATTTTGTCTGTCATAGTTGAAGTGTACCTATGATGGAAATTACAGGCCTCTCTCATCTTTTTAAGTGGGACAACTTGCACAATTGGTGGCTGACTAAATACTTTTTTGCCCCACTGTATATCCACGTGACCRGCCAACAGACGTCCTCTCCCAGGGCAGTAAAACCTAGTCTACCATCCTGCCTGTTCACTGCTGCATCCACGGCAACGGCCTCATAGGGAGAAACACACGTTTAGGTAAATAAACTGTACTGCTAATACAAGGAAATATTCTACCGTAGAAAAAAAAATGGCCACAGCTCATGTAATTGCAGAGTGTAACCATTAGATGGGCCTATATACCACCACAAAGTCAGAAGGCCCGCCTACTCCACCAATCAGATGAAGGAGTGTGGTGACMCGTATTCCGGCTCACGGTTCATGGTAAACAACCAATCAGATGAGGGAGTGTGATGACACCAACCGACTTGTAAGGGGCCGACGAGAGACATGTTTATTATATCTGATGATCAAAGAACTGGTTATTTATTAGATAAAAKCAAATATGTCTTGTTCAAACTCAGCTTTGTTAGCTTATCGTGACGTTTGGCCCTTACTCATAGTTACTTGTCATAACCCAAAATAGGTTTACTACCTGCAATGTCTGCATGTCGACAAGCAAATTGACACATCTGAATTTTAGATGTTGATTTACGTAATCCACAAATAATCCACAAGTAAAACGTACAAAGTTTCACAGACATACATGTTCACAGATATGTACACTACCGTTCAAAAGTTTGGGGTGACTTAGTCCTTGTTTTTTAAAGAAAAGCACATTTTTGGGCCATTAAAATAACATCACATTGATTAGAACTACCCGCAGTGTAGACATTGTTAATGTTGTAAATGACTATCGTAGCTGGAAATGGCAGAATTTTTATGGAATATCTACATAGTTCGTACAGAGGCCCATTATCAGCAACCATCACTCCTGTGTTCCAATGGCACGTTGTCTTAGCTAATCCAAGTGTATCATTTTAAAAGGCTAATTGATCATTAGAAAACCCTTTTGRWATTKTGTTAGCACAGCTGAAAACTGTTGTGCTCACTAAAGAAGCACTAAAACGGGCCTTCTTTAGACTAGATGAGTATCTGGAGCATCAYCATTTGTGTGTTTGATTACAGGCTCAAAATGTCCAGAAACAAATAACTTTCTTCAGAAACTCGTCAGTCTATTCTTGTTATGAGAAATGAAGCTATTCCATGTGAGAAATTGCCAAGAAACTGAAGATTTGGTACAATGTTGTGTACTACTCCCTTCACAGAACAGCGCAAACTGGCTCTAACCAGAATAGAAAGAGGAGTGGGAGGCCCCGGTGCACAACTGAGCAAGTGGACAAGTACATTAGAGTGTCTAGTTTGAGAAACAGACGCCTCACAAGTCCTCAACTGGCAGCTTCATTAAATAGTACCCGCAAAACACCAGTCTCAACGTCAACAGTGAAGAGGCGACTCCGGGATGCTGGCCTTCTAGGCAGAACCTCAGACTTATTTAAGATTGTGCACCTTCTGTTGATAACAAAGAGACACATCTCCCCCTTGAGTTTACCCGTTGGCTCTGCTGATGCATAAAAAAAAAGATATATATATATTATCCTTGTCCATCCATGACTCCGAGAAAAATACAGTGTATTCGGAAAGTATTCAGACCCCTTGACTTTTCCACATTTTGTTACATTACAACCTAATTCTTTAAATGATTAAATCATTTTTCCCCTCATCAATCTACACACAATACCCCATAATGACAACGCAAAAACAGGTTTATAGATTTGCAAATTATACATTTTTTTACAACTGAAATATATAATTTACATAAGTATTCAGACTCTTTTCTCAGTACTTTGTTGAAGCACCTTAGGCAGCGATACAGCCTTGAGTCTTCTGGGTATGATGCTACAAGCTTGGCACACCTGTATTTGGGGAGTTTCCCACATTCTTCTCTGCAGATCCTCTCTGTCAGGTTGGATGGGGAGCGTCACTGCACAGCTATTTTTAGGTCTCTCCAGAGATGTTCGATTGGGTTCAAGTCCGGGCTCTGGCTGGGCCACTCAAGYACATTCAGAGASTTGTCCTGAAGCCACTCCTGCGTTGTCTTGGCTGTGTGCTTAGGGTCACTGTCCTGTTGGAAGGTGAACCTATACCCCAGTCTGAGGTCCTGAACGCTCTGGAGAAGGTTTTAATCATGGATCTCTTTGTACATTGCTCAATTCATATTTCCCTCGATCCTGACTAGTCTCCAAACATCCCCCACAGCATGATGCTGCCAACACCATGCTTCAGCGTAGGGATGGTGCCAGGTTTCCTCCAGACATGACGATTGGCATTCATTCCAAATAGTTCAATCTTTCATCAGTCCAGAGAATCTTGTTTCTCATGGTCTGAGAGTCCTTTAGGTGGCTTTTGGCAAACTCGTGCATTTTACTGAGAAGTGGCTTCRYTCTGGCCACTCTARCATAAAGGRCTYARTGGTGGAGAGCTGCAGAGATGGTTGCCCTTCTGGAAGGTTATCCCATCTCCACWGAAGACCTCTCTGGAGCTCTGTCAGAGTGACCATCTGGTTCTTGGTCACCTCCCTTCTCCCCCAATTGCTCAGTTTGTAKGGGCAGCCAGCTCTTGAAAGAGTCTTGGMGYTTCRAAACMTCTTCCATTTKAGAATGATGGAGGCCACTGTMTTCTTGGGGACCTTCAATGCTGCATAACTGTGTTGGTACCCTTCCCCAGAWCTGTGCCTCGACACAATCCTGTCTCGGAGCTCTGTGGACAATTCCTTCGACCTCATGGCTTGGTTTTTGCTCTGACATGCACTGTCAACTGTGGGACCTTATATAGACAGGTATGTGCCTTTCCAAATCATGTCCAATCAATTGAATTTACCACCAGTGGACTCCAATGAAGTTGTAGAAACATCAATAGGATGATCAATCGAAACAGGAAGCACCTGAGCTCAATTTAAAGTATCATAGCAAAGGGTCTGAACACTTAAGTAAATAAGGTATTTCTGTTTTTATTTCATACATTTGTATGAAAGTGAAGTGTTCGCTTCGTCATTAGGGGGTATTGTGTGTAGATTGATGAGGGAAAAAATGCATTTAATCAATTTTAGAACAAGGCTGTAATGTAACAAAATGTGGAAAAGGGAAGGTGTCTGAATACTTTCCAACTGAACTGTAGGTTATTACAGTTCTTCAGGTCCAGTTGATAGGATAGACTTGAACGGAGATTGTCCAGTTTGTTCTCCAGCGATTGTACGTTTGCCCAAAGAACGGAGGGTAGAGGCGATTTATTTCCTTGCCAACGTAGATTCATGAGGGTGTCCGCATCTCTTACGCCGTCTCTTTCTTTTCGGAGTCTTGAGGATTAGGGCTTCATCTGGGGTGAGCAGTGTGTCCTGCTCCGCCGACTCGTTGAAGTAGAAATCCAACTCATAGAAATCCAACTGGAGTGATCGTATAATAATAGAGATATTGTATAACAATAGAGATATTGTATAATAATAGATCTTTAATATATAATCATACATGTCCATATGTGGTTCTCACATGACCTAGCCATCTGCTAAGATAAAGAGAAGATAGTGTCAGGACCCAGATAGCAGTAGACATTCCATGGCCCCAGAGGCCCCAGAGGTCAGAGTTCAGGTCATCTCTGAAGATAAAGAGAAGATAGTGTAAGGATCCAGATAGCAGTAGACATTCCATGGCCCCAGGAACAGAAGTGTTCAACATAGTTCACTAACACACATTTCAACATAGTTCACTAACACACATTTCAACATAGTTCACTAACACATTTATACATAGTTCACTAACACATTTCTACATAGTTCACTAACACATTTCTACATAGTTCACTAACACACATTTCTACATAGTTCACTAACACACATTTCCACAGTGCATTCTGAAAGTATTTTCCCCCTCATTAATCTACACACAAAACCCAATATTGATAAAGTGAAAATGGGTTTACAAAGTGAAAACAAATTTTACAAATATTCTATAGTGCGGCGTACAAACCCAGCGTCGRCTGGGTTTGGCCTGAGTAGTCCGTCATTGTAAATAAGAATTTGTTCATAACTGACCTGCCTAGTTAAATAAAAAATACAAATTAAATTAAATGTAATGAATGAGGTGGCCGTCATTGTAAATAAATTGGACTGGATTACACCTGCTGATGCTGTTACATGTATTTATATATTTGTTTTATTTTACGAGGCAAGTCAGTTAAGAACACATTCTTATTTACAATGACGGCCTTCTGGGGAACAACGGGTTAACTTCCTTGTTCAGGGGCAGAACAACAGATCTTTACCTTGTCAGCTCGGAGATCTGATCCAGCAACCTTTCGGTTACTGGCCCAAAGCTCTAACCACTAGGCTTCCTACCGTCCCAAATTGACTGAGAACAGATTTTCATTTACAGGAGAGAACATCCCTGACCCTCTCCACACTCGGAACGGGTTAGTCATGGATTAGCTGATTGATCCTGCAACCCTCTCTCCCTCTCCTCCCCCCTCCTCCTCCCCCCTTTCACTTTCCTCCTCCCTCACCTCCGTCCATCTTCACTCCCTAGTTCCATACATCACACACACCCTCTCTCCTCTCTCTATCCTCCTGCAGGTGGTGCTAGCTGTCACAGTCAGGGAGATGCAGGATGCTGCTAGCTGAAGACAGGTGATGAGACAGAAGTGATGCTGCTAGCTGAAGACAGGTGATAGACAGAAGTGATGCTGCTAGCTGAAGAAAGGTGATGAGACAGAAGTGATGCTGCTAGCTGAAGACAGGTGATGAGAGAGAAGTGATGTCTGCTAGCTGAAGACAGGTGTGATGAGACAGAAGTGATTCTGCTAGCTGCAGACGGTGTAATGAGACAGAAGTGTGCTGCTAGCTGAAGACAGGTGATGCTGCTAGCTGAAGACAGTGTGTGATGAGACAGAAGTGATGCGCTGGCTGAAGACAGGTGTGCTGAGACAGAGACATGATGTTGCTAGCTGGCTAAGACAGAGCATGTTAATGCTGAGCAGGTGAAGTGAGAAATTGGCTGCTAGCTGCACAGGTGTAATGAGCTACAGAAAGTGATGCTGCTAGCTGCAGACAGGTGATTGCTGCTAGCTGAAGAGCTAGGCTGTGATGAGACAGAAGTGATGCTGCTAGCTGCAGACAGGTGTAATGAACAGAAGTGATGCTCTGCTAGCTGGCAGACAGGTGATGCTGCCTAGTGAAGACAGGTGTGATGGCAGACAGAAGTGATGCTGCTAGCTGCAGACAGGTGTAATGAGACGAAGTGATGCTGCTAGTGAAAACAGGTGATGCTGCTAGCTGAAGACAGGTGTGATGAGCCAGAAGTGATGCCGCTGGCTGAAGACAGGTGTGCTGAGACAGAGACATGATGTTGCTAGCTGCCAGACAGGTGTAATGAGAAACAGAAGTGATGCTGCTAGTGCAGACAGGTGTAAAATGAGACAGAAGTGATGCTGCTGAGTCTGCAGCCAGGTGGTAATGAGACCAGAAGTGATGCTGCTTAGCCTGCAGACAGGTATCACATGAGATCAGAAGTGATGCTGCTGAGCTGAGGACCGGTGCTGCGTGTTTCTGTGGAGGACGTGATGGCTGCTAGCTGACAACACAGCCATGCTGCTGGTTGGCATGACTCGGACAGGGTGGAGGAGAGGGGGCCGCAAGTCATTTCAGAGTTGAAGAAAGCCCTCGGAAGAGAGGAGCGGAACGAGCGGAGAGACAGAAAGATCCAAGGCCGAGGCTGCCGTACCTCCAAGTTTGCCCATGGATAAGTCACACCTCTGTGTGCAGGATGCAATCATCCAGTGAGTAGCTATATCATTTCTTATATTCTCTCCTCGTCCATGCCTCATCCTCCTCAGACGGACGGACATCACACCAGGGGTTGCTGTGGCAACAGGCATCTCTGGATGTGTAGGGACACTAACTCAGTCTGTCGTTATACAGGGAAACGCTGCAAGCTGGATGTGTCATACTCTTCTCTCTCTTTCTCCCTCACTCTCTATCTCCTCTCCCTCTCTTTTCTCTCTTCTCTCTCTTCTTCATCGCTCTCTATTCCTCTCCCTCTTCTTTTCTCTCTATCTCTCTCTTCTCGCATCGCTCTCTATTCTCTCCTCTCTTTTTCTCTCTCTCTCTCTTCTCCTCGCTCTCTATCTCCTCTCCCTCATCTTTCTTCTCTATCTCTCTGTCTTCTCCTCGCTCTCTATCTCCTTGCTCTCTTTCTCTCTATCTCTCTTGCTTCTCTTTCTCCATCGCTCTCTATTTCCTCTCCCTCTTCTTTTCTCTCTTCTTCATCGCTCTCTATATCCTTCCTCTTTTTCTCTCTATCTCTCTCTTCTCTCGTCTCTATCTCTCTCCCTCTCCCTCTCATTTTCTCTCTCTCCTCTCATCTCGTCTTCTCTCACTCTCTCGTCTCTCTCATCTCCTCTCTCTCTCTCACCTCTCTCTCCTCTATCTTTCTCTCTCTGTCTTCTCCTCCCTCTCTCTCTCATCTCCGTCTCTCTGTCTTTCCCTCTTCTCTTTGTGTGTGGACCGTTTTCATCAGGAATATTATATAGGTTGGGTCAGTAATACGTCATAGAGATCCTTCTCCATTCTTCCCATGCTTCTCTCCATTTCCCTCTCTTTTTTCCCTCTTCCCTGACAATAACATTACATTATATTTTAGGGGCTTTATTAGCTATGGAGACATATGTTAACATGCTCTGTATTGGTATGGGAGACATATGTTAACATTGCGTCTTTAGGGAAACATATGTATAACATTGCTGCTTTATGGGAAACATATTGTTAAACATTGCTCTTTATTGGTATGGGGAAACATATGTTAACATTGCTGCTGTATTGGTATGGGAAACATATGTTAACATTGCTCTTTATTGGTATGGAAACATATGTTAAGATTGCTCTTGTATGGGAGAACATATGTTAACATTGTCTGTATTCGGTATGGGAAACATATGTTCACATTGCTCTGTATGGGAAACATATGTTTAACATTGCTCTTTGTGGGCAAATATGTTAAATTGCTCTGTAATGGGAACATATGTTAACATTGCTTGTATGGAAAACATATGTTAACTATTGCTTCTGTATTTGGCATGGGAAACATATGTTAACATTGCTCTGTCATGGAACATAATGTTCAACATTGTTCTTTATGGAAGACTATGTTAACATTGCTCTTGTATGGGAAACATATGTTAACATTGCTCTGTATTGGTATGGGAACATAGTGTTTATTTGCTCTTTATGGGAAACATATGTTAACATTGCTTCTTTATGGGAAACATTATGTTAAATTGCTCTGTATTGGCATGGGAAAACATGTAACTTTGCTGCTGTATTGGTATGGGAACATATATGTTAACATTGCTCTTGTTTGGTTGGGAAACATATGTTAACATTGTTCTGTATGGGAAACATATGTTAACATGCTGTATGGCATGGGACACATGTTAACATTGCTTCTGTATTGGTATGGGAATACATGTTAACATTGCTCTGTAACTGGTATAGGGGAACAGTATTGTTACAATTGCTCTGTATGGGAAACATATGTTAACATTGCTCTGTAAATCGGGAAACATATGTTAACATTGCTACTGTATTGGTATGCGGAAACATATGTTAAACATTGCTCTTTATGGGAAATATGTTAACATTGCTCTTTGTGGGAAACATACTGTTAACATTGCTCTTTTATGGGAAACATATGTTAACTTGCTCTGTTGGGAACCTATGTTAACATTGCTGCTGTATGGGAAACATATGTTAACATTGCTCTGTTTGGTATGGGAAACACTTGTTAACATTTGCTCTTTATGGGAAACATATGTTATTTATTGTGTCTCTATCGTTGATTATTATGTACAATTGCTCTTTGTGGGAAACATATCGTTAAATTGCTCTGTATTGGCATGGGAAACATCATGTTTAATCATTGCTCTTTTGGGAAACATATGGTTAATTGCTCTGTAGTGGGAAACATATGTTACATTGCTCTGTATGGGAAACATATGTTACATTTCTCTGTATGGGAAACTATGTTAACATTGCCTTCTGTATGGGAAATATGTTAACATTGCTCCTGTAATGGGGACATACTGTATACATTGCTCTTTGTGGGACACATATGTTAACATTGCTCTTTATGGGAAACATATGTTAACATTGCTTCTGTATTGGCATGGGAAACATATGCTTACATTGGCTCTTTATGGGAAACATTATGTTAACCTTGCTCTTTATGGAACATCATGTTAACATTGCTCTGTACTTGGCATGGGGATGGAACGTGTTAACAAGTTAGCAAGTGAAGTGATAATAAACTAAAGTGAAATAAACATAAAAATGAACTGTAAACATGCACTCAGCAGAAGTTCAACATAAAGTTATTTCCAAATTGTATGTTTTGTCTATCAGGTATGAAGGTAAGACCAGATGCAGACATCGAATTAACATGGTTTTATAATCCAACAGGGGCAGGCAATAGACAGGTCAAGGCTGGGCAGGGGTCGTATAACCAGAGGTGGGGCAAGGTACACGGACGGCAGGCAGGGTCAGGGGCACGGCAATAGACAGGTAAGGGGCTGGCAGGGGTCAGTAAACCAGAAGGTGGGGCAACGGTACCTGGACGGCAGGCAGGGTCAGGGGCAGGCAATAGACAGTCAAGGCTGGCAGCGGTCGTTAAACAGAGGTGGGGCACGGTACGGAGGCCAGGCAGGGTCAGGGGCAGGCAATAGACAGGTCAAGGCTGCAGGGGTCAGTAAACCAGAGGTGGGGCAACGGTAACTCGGACCGGTCAGCAGGGTCAGGGGCAGGCATAGACAAGGTCCAAGTGGCAGGGGTCAGTAACCAGAAGGTGGGGCAACGGTACGGAACGGCAGGCAGGGTCAGGGCAGGAATAACAGGTCAAGGCTGCAGGAGGTCTAACCAGAGGTGGGGCAACGGGTACCGGACGGCAAGGCAGGGTCAGGGCAGGCATAGACAGGTCAAAGGCTGGCCGGGGTCAGTAAACAGAGGTGGGGCAACGGTCCCCGACGACAGGCAGAGGTCAATATTCCAGAGGTGGGGCAAAAGGTAGAGGTGGCAGGCTGGCTTCAGGGTCAGGGTACAGGGTCAGGGGTCAGGGTCAGGGTAGGGTCGGGTAGGCAGAGTGTCGGCAAGGGTTCAAAACCAGGATTCGGCGACGTAAAATGAGACTGGGGAAGCAGGAGCCTGAGAACAAAAAAACACTGGTTGACTTGACAAACAAGACGAACTGGCACCAGACAAACAGAGAACACAGGTATAAATACACAGGGGGTAATGGGGAGATGGGCGACAACCTGGCGGGGGTGGAGACAATCACAAGGACAGGGGAAACGATCCAGGGTGTTGACAACTTAGAGGGGGGTGAGACAATCACAAGGAAGGGGAAACAGATCAGGGTGTGACACATTAGGAGGGGGGTGGAGACATCACAAGGACAGGGGAAACAGATCAGGGTGTGACACTAGAGGGGGGTGGAGACAATCAACAAGCGACTGGTGGAAACAGATCAGGGTGTGACACTAGAGGGGGTGGAGAACAATCCAAGGACAGGGGAACAGAATCAGGGTGTGACAATGTTATATACATTTGTTGTAGGCGATGTTTAATAGTTAAGTACAGAGGAGAAAATATAACAATAAACTGGGTTGTATTTACAATGGTGTTTGTTCTTCATGGTTGCCCTTTTGTTGTGGAACAGGTGACACATCTTGCTGCTGTGACTGTACACCGTGGTATTGTCACCAGTAGATATGGGAGTTTATCAAAATTTGATTTTGCTTTGTTCTGTGTATGTGTCAGTGCCAGGTTGACAGAATATCTGCAGGAGATTCTTCCTGTTCTC
>NC_036848.1:4053510-4060432 GCF_002910315.2 Salvelinus sp. IW2-2015
TAACTAACCTTGGCTCAACTAACCCTTTGGCTCAACTAACCCTTTGGCTCAACTTACCCCTTTGGCTCAACTTACCCTTGCTCAACTTACCCCTTTGGATCAACTTATCCCTTTGGATCAACCTACCCCTTTGGCTCAACTAACCCTTTGTTAACTTACCCTTTGGATCAACTTACCCTTTGGCTCAACTTACCCTTTGGATCAACCTACCCCTTTGGCTCAACTTACCCCTTTGGCTCAACTTACCCCTTTGGATCAAATTACCCCACTCTCCCATACCTACCTTCCCACTGTACCAGGTCAGGCAGCCACACCAACACTCCTCACCTAGCTACTAATGACTCAATGACCTGTGTACATGGCGCGTTAATCACATGACAGGACACCACCACTAGTCTGGGTGAATTAATGAATGCATGAATTACCTAAGAAATCATATTTCTATCGCAATTGTCATCCACGATAAGAGACATTTTGCTCCAAACATTTATCACGTCTTAGCTATTGAAATGAATGGTGAGAAGTTTGAGGGTCTCGACTCTAGAGGTTGAGATTAACTGTATCCTTGTGTACTCAACTTCTTAGGGCCTTTTCATAAAACCAAAGCCCCAATCATCCTTTATGTGCTGTGTGCAGCTATTAAAAAAATAAATATAACACACATAGTTTTGGTGTGGATGATTCAAGAAGGGGATACAGTATATGAAGAAGGGATACACATATGAGAGGGGGATCAGAGTATGAAGAGGGATACATATTGAAGAGGGGTACAGTATATGAAGAAGGGGATAACTATATGAAGAGGGGATACAGTATATGAGAAGGGGATCATTATGAGAAGGGGATACGTATATGAAGAAGGGGATATATATGAAGAGGGGATACAGTATATGAAGAGGGGGATATATATCAGAGGGTAGTATGAGAGGGGATACAGTATTGAAGAGGGGATCAGTATATGAAGAGGGGGATACAGTATATGAAGAGGGGGATACAGTATATGAGAAGGGGATACAGTATATGAAGAGGGATACAGTATATGAGAAGGGATACAGTATATGAAGAAGGGGATACAGTATATGAAGAGGGGATACAGTATATGAAGAGGGGGATACAGTATATGAAGAGGGATACACTATATGAAGAGGAGGATACCTATATGAAGAAGGGGATACATATATGAAGAGGGGGCTACACTATATGAAGAAGGGGGCTACACTATATGAAGAGGGGATACACTATATGAAGAGGGGATACACGTATATGAAAGAGGGGCTACACTATATGAAGAGGGGGCTACACTATTGAAGGGGGGGATACACTATATGAGAAGGGGATACACTATATGAAGAGGGGATACACTATAAGAAGAAGGGGATACATACATGAAGAGGGGGATACTATGAGAAGGACTATATGAAGAAGGGCTACACTATATGAAGAGGGGGATACAGTATATGAAGAGGGGGTACACTATATGAAGAGGGGGATCACTATATGAAGAGGGGGATACACTTATAAAGAGGGGATACAGTATATGAAGAGGGGCTACACTATATGAAGAGGGGTACACTATATGAAGAGGGGGATACAGTATTGAAGAGGGGGATACACTATATGAAGAAGGGGCTACACTATATGAAGAGGGGGATACACTATATGAAGAGGGGGATACAGTATATGAAGAGGGGGATACATATATGAAGAGGGGATACACTATATAAGAGGGGGATACAGTATATGAGAGGGGTACACTATATGAAGAGGGGGATACATATATGAAGAGGGGGATCAGTATATGAAGAGGGGGATACACTATATGAAGAGGGGGATACAGTATATGAAGAGGGGGATACGAGTATATGAAAGAGGGGATACACTATATGAAGAGGGGATACAGTATATGAAGAGGGATACACTATATGGAGGGGATACAGTATATGAAGGGGATACAGTATGAAGAGGGGTACCTATAGAAGAGGGGATACAGTATATGAGAGGGGATACAGTATATGAAGGGGGTACACTATGATGAAGGGATACATATATGAAGAGGGGGATACAGTAATATGAAGAGGGGGATACACTATATGAAGAGGGGATACACTATATGAAGAGGGGATACAGTATATGAAGAGGTGGGTACACTATATGAAGAGGGGATACACTATATGAAGAGGGGGATACTAATATGAATGAAGGGGGATACACTATATGAAGAGGGGGATACAGTATATGAAGAGGGGATACACTATGAGAAGGGGCTAACTATATGAAGAGGGGGATACACATATGAAGAGGGGGATACAGTAAATGAAGAGGGGTACACTATATGAAGAGGGGGATACACTATATGAAAGAGGGGGATACAGTATATGAAGAGGGGGATACACTATATGAAGAAGGGGCTACACTATATGAAGAGGGGATACACTATATAAGAGGGGATACAGTATATGAGAGGGCTACACTAATGAAGAGGGGTACACTATATGAAGAGGGGGATACAGTATATGGGGGATACACTATATGAAGAAGGGGTACACTATATGAAGAGGGGGATACACTATATGAAGAGGGGGACAGTATATGAAGAGGGGTACTATATGAAGAGGGGGATACACTATATGAAGAGGGGATCAGTATATGAAAGAGGGGCTAACTATATGAAGAGGGGATACACTATATGAAGAGGGGATACAGTATATGAAGAGGGGGATACACTATATGAAGAGGGGATAGTATATGAAGAGGGGGAAGAGTATATGAAGAGGGGATACACTATATGAAGAGGGATACAGTATATGAAGAGGGGGATACACTATATGAAGAGGGGGATACAGTATATGAAGAGGGGATACAGTATATGAAAGAGGGGGTACATATATGAAGAGGGATACAGTTATGAAGAGGGGGATACAGTATATGAAGAGGGGGCTACACTATATGAAGAGGGGATACACTATATGAAGAGGGATACAGTATATGAAGGGGATACACTATATGAAGAGGGGATACACTATATGAAGAGGGGGATACAGTATATGAAGAGGGGCTACACTATATGAAGAGGGGATACACTATATGAAGAGGGGATACAGTATATGAAGAGGGGATACATATATGAAGAGGGGATACAATATGAAGAGGGGATACACTATATGAAAGGGGTACATATATGAAGAGGGATACACTATATGAAGAGGGGATACAGTATATGAAGAGGGATACACTATATGAAGAGGGGGATCACTATTGAAGGGATACAGTATATGAAGAGGGGCTCACTTATGAAGAGGGATACACTATATGAAGAGGGATACAGTATATGAGAGGGGGATACACTATATGAAGAGGGGATACAGTATATGAAGAGGGGATACACTATATGAAGAGGGATACACTATATGAGAGGGGGATACAGTATATGAAGAGGGGGTACACTATATGAAGAGGGGTACAGTGAATGAAGAGGGGGATACAGTATATGAAGAGGGGCTACACTATATGAAGAAGGGGTACCGTGAATGAAGAGGGGATAAGTATATGAAGAGGGGCTACACTATATGAAGAAGGGGTACAGTATATGAAGAGGGGATACACTATATGAGAAGGATACGTATATGAGGGGGATACATGAAAGAGAACATATATGAAGAGGGGGATACACTATATGAAGAAGGGATACACTAATATGAAGAAGGGGATACAGTATATAAAGAGGGGGATACACTATATGAAGAGGGGGATACACTATATGAGAAGGGATACAGTATATGAAGAGGGGATACACTATATAAAGAAGGGATACACTATATGAAGGGGATAACTAATGAGAGAATACACTATATAAGGGGAAACATATAGAAGAGGGGGATACCATATTGAAGAGGGGGATACAGTATATGAAGAGGGGATACAGTATATAAAGAGGGGATACAGTATATGAAGAGAAGGATACAGTTATAAAGAGGGGAATACAGTATATGAAGAAGGGGATACAGTAATGAAGAAGGGGATACAGTATATGAAGAAGGGGAATACAGTATATGAAGAGGGGCTACACTATATGAAGAAGGGAATCACTATATGAAGAGGGGGATACAGTAATATAAGAGGGGATACAGTATTGAAGAAGGGGATACAGTATGAAGCCAAAGGGGTAAGTTGAGCCAAAGGGGTAAGTTGAGCCAAAGGGGTAAGTTGAGCCAAAGGGGTAAGTTGAGCCAAAGGGGTAAGTTGATCCAAAGGGGTAAGTTGAAGTACCCTTGTTTCTAGGAAACCATATACAAGAGGTTATAATTTCATGAAGTCTGTGAAGGAAGAATCCACATGGAAAAAGTGTAAGCAAGTTAGGTTCAAAAAGTCAAATTAATGTATTGTGTTAGAGGTTTCATGATGCTTGTATCTAAGCTAAAGTAGATAATTTTAAGATTGTTCTATACATCCGTTGGGGTCTCTATACGCTTCAATATGAGATCCTAAACCTAGCATGAATGTGCATTCTTATACAGTAGCTGTGTGGATTAATATAGTTAACATGCTGACCTTGGGGTAATTTGAGACAATGGTTGAGCCATTGACAAGTTGAGCAAATTTAAGTGTTTTCTTCCCTGGCGTAATGCAAGGCATTATCGCTGGGATATGAGGTAACAACAGGGCCTGGCCTATGTTAAAAGTTGTTTGGTGTTAAACCTGTGTTAAAAGATGCTTAAAATTATTAAAAGACAAAAAAGTGATTGTGATTGTGTTGAATTGTGTAATAAAGACTGAAATGTTTAATGACTTCTGCTAATTCCCAAGGATACACAACTTTGTGAAATATATGTAGATATCTTTGATAGAAAGAATACTATATTTCCCTTGACGGGGTGATGCTGAATGTAGAAAATGGCTCAACTTACCCCACTCTTCCCTATAGGCTGTGGTCAACATAAAACTCACCCATTTCCAAAGGCAGCACAAGAGGAGCTAGCTAGCTAACAGAGATAACAGATATCAGGAGCACAGCCAGCAGGGGTCAGAGACAGAGAACCTCCTGCCAAATGTATGACCATATTAGAGACACATTATTTCCCTTAGATCACACAGACCAACAAAGAATTGGAAAAACAAATCAAATTTTGATAAACTCCCATATCTATTGAGTGAAATTCCACAGTGTGCCATCACAGCAGCAATATGTGTGACCTGTTGCCACAACAAAAGGGCAACCAGTGAAGAACAAACACTATTGTAAATACAACCCATATTTATGTTTAATTATTTTACCTTTTGTAATTCAACTAATTGCACATCGTTACAACACTGTATAGATATATAATATGACATTTGAAATGTCTTTATTCTTTTGGAGTGTAATGTTTACTGTTATTATTGTTTATTTCKCTTTTGTWTATTATCTACTTCACTTGCGTTGGCAATGTTAACATATGTTTCCCATGCCGATAAAGCCCCTTAAATTGAAATAAATTGAAATTGAATTTAACAGGTATATGGAGCACAGCCAGCAGGGGTCAGAGACAGAGAACAGCTATCAGGAGCACAGCCAACAGGGGTCAAAGACAGAGAACAGCTATCAGGAGCACAGCCAACAGGGGTCAAAGACAGAGAACAGCTATCAGGAGCACAGCCAGCAGGGGTCAGAGACAGAGAACAGCTATCAGGGGCACAGCCAGCAGGGGTCAGAGACAGAGAACAGCTATCAGGAGCACAGCCAACAGAGGTCAGAGACAGAGAACAGCTAACAAACACAATCATCTGGCAGGGCTAAATATYGGGAACTAGGGCTAAAACGCTAAATATAGGGAACTAGGGCAAAAGCACTAAATATAGGGAACTAGGGCAAAAGCACTAAATATAGGGAACTAGGACTAACACACTAAATAAAGTGCTAAATATAAAGAACAATGGCTAAAGAACTAAATATAGGAAACTAGGGCTAAAGTACAGAATATAGGGAACTAGGGCTAATTACTAAATATAGGACACTAGGGTTATGTAACGAACGTCTACTTCGTCCTCCTCCTCAGACGAGGAGAGGAGAGAAGGATCAGATGACCAAAATGCAGCGTGGTAATTTGACATGATATTTATTTTTTAAAAACAGACGAAGACGAAAAACTCTTAAACAAACTACAAAACAACAAACGATGTAGACAGACCTGGACTTAGAACTTACATACAACGAAGAACGCACGAACAGGTACAGACTACAAACAAACGAACGAACGATACAGTCCCGTGTGGTAACAAACATACAAACACCGGAAACAACCACCCACAACAAACAATGTGAAACAACCTACCTTAATATGGTTCTCAATCAGAGGAYACGTAAACCACCTGCCTCTAATTGAGAACCATATCAGGTAACCCARTAACCAACATAGATACACATAACATAGAATGCCCACCCAAACTCACGCCCTGACCGACTAACACATACAAAAACAACAGAAAACAGGTCAGGAACGTGACAGGTTAAAGTACTGAATATAGGGAACTAGGGATAAAGTACTAAATATAGGGCTAAAGTACTAAATACAGGGAACTAGGGCTAAAGTACTAAAATAAAGGGAACTAGGGCTAAAGTACTAAATATAGGAACCTAGGGCTAAAGTACTAAATATTAGGAAACTAGGGCTAAGGTACTCAATATTGGGAACTAAGGCTAAAGTATCAAATATAGGAAACTAGGGCTAAAGTACTGACTATAGGGAACTAGGGCTAAAGTACATACAACATATGGAACTAGCGATATTACTAAATACAGGAAACTAAGCTAAAGTACTAAATATAGTAAACAGGTCTGAAATAATGAATATGGGTTCTAGGGCTAAAGTACTAAATATAGGGACTAGGCTAAAGTACTAAATATAGGGGACTAGGGCTAAAGTACTAAATATGGGAACTAGCTAAA
>NC_036848.1:4066943-4068271 GCF_002910315.2 Salvelinus sp. IW2-2015
ACTAGGGCTAAAGTACTAAATATGGGGAACTAGGGTTAAAATACTAAATATAGGGATAAAGTACTAAATATTGGGGAACTAGGGCTAAAGTACTAAATATGGGGAACTAGGGCTAAAGTACTAAATATAGGGAACTAGAGCTAAAGTACTGAATATGGGAAACTATGTCTAAAGTACTAAATATAGGGAACTAGGGATAAAGTACTAAATACAGGGAACTATGGCTAAAGTACTAAATATAGGGAACTAGGGCTAAAGTACTAAATATTGGGAACTAGGGCTAAATTACTAAATATGGGGAACTAGGGCTTCAATACTAAATATAGGGCTAAAGTACTATATATAGGGAACTAGGGCTACAGTACTAAATATTGGGAACTAGGGCTAAAGTTCTGAATATGGGGAACTATGGCTAAAGTACTAAATATGGGGAACTAGGGATAAAGTACAACAGAGCAGAGCTAGGGCCACTAGCATCCTGCCACCCCCAGTCTGACTGGACTCCCACATGTCTGGGCTGGGCTGCTTAGGGATTCTATCACTGACATCAGTCATTGATTTATATACTGTTTTCCTAGCCTGTGTGCATGTCTGTTCATGCTATAATGCCAACTCCTTGTCACTCATTTTCATGTTTGGCTTGACAATAAGCAATGGACCATGGTTGGCAAGAGAACTGATCTGGGACCAGGCTCCTGTTTTCCTTTTGTCCTATGGAGATGTTTAACATACTGTAGTGACTGGATTCTGTTCTATTAAAGTAGCAGGTTATTAGGGCCTGACATGGACATGTAGAATAACAGCTGGGTATTAAATGTCCATGTTGCCATTGGTTCTCAGGCAGATGACATGAGGAGAGAAGAGAGGGTCACAGGAATGGGGCAAGCAGACTGATATCGAAATCAAATCACGAGAGGTAGAAATACGGGAACTTCTCCTTCACTTCCTCTTTGTATTTATAAGAGAGAGGTAATAAAATATTTATCATTCCAGGCAAGCTCTCGTGTCAAGATGAATACATCTCAGACATTAAAATCTTGAGAGGAGGTAGAGGAGGGAGATGAAAAGAGGAGAGAGAGAGAGAGAAAGAAAGAGCGATGTATATCACTGCACTGGCACCAACAAAAGGTGGGGGAAAGAGGGAGCTTGGGGAGACGAGAGCAGAAATCAGAGAGAGAGGAGGAGAGAAAGAGAGGAGGCGAGAGAGGAGGCGAGAGGAGGAGAGAGAGGAGGAGAGAGTGCAGGAGAGCGAGGGAGAGAGTGGGGGAGAGAGTAAAAATGGGGAGTTGAAAGGGACAGAGTTACACGAAGTCAAAAGATAACAATGA
>NC_036848.1:4068832-4075447 GCF_002910315.2 Salvelinus sp. IW2-2015
GGCATTTGAAATGTCTTTATTCTTTTGGAACTTTTGTGAGTGTAATGTTCACTGTAAATTTTAGTTGTTTATTTCAATAAAGCCCTTAAATTGAAATTAAATTGAGAGAGAGAGAGAGAGAGCGAGGCAGGGAGGGGGTGAGTGAGAGGGAGGGAGCGGGAGTGTGTGTGTGCACGAACGCACTGCGCACACACACAAACACACACATACACACACACAAACACAATGCATACACATACAAACACCCACACACACATCACACACATACATACACACTCCTATTGGGTCTGGAAGCCCCTATCGCCGTCACATGGTATTAGCCCAATGTCAGCTCTGCAGGCTGTCACCCCGGCCTGTAAAGCCTGAGACTGGAATGGGGACCCCAGAGAAGGGATGGGTAGAGGCTCTCTCTCTCTCAGCCTGATCAGGCAGCCATGCTAGCCCCCTCAGAGGACATTTCTCCCTGTGACATTCCATCCCTGCCACTCTGTGAGCAGAGATATGAAGCCATAGCCTTCCTGTGTCCAAAATGGTACCCTATTCTCTTTACACTGCACTACTTTTCACTAGGGCCCTGTAGTGCACTGTAGTGCACTATATAGGGAATATGGTACCATTTAGAACGCAGGCCTTGTCTTGAACACTGCCGTGTGGGAAGAGGGAATGGTGGGGTTGAGATCATGTGGTGGATACATTAAGGAGTTTCAACCATCTCCTTTTTCTGAACCCTGACAGCTAAGACTAGACACACACACACACACGCATGCACACACACACACACACACACACACACACGCACACACGCCCTATCCGTCAAACCCGGACAAGCCCGAACATTGCAGTTACACGTTACGTTTCATTTGACCCCTGCTCTTATCTGAAGTGAAATACATTACATTTATATTTTAGTCATACATTTTCCATTCATCCAACTGGGTAGTCACTGAAGCAATTCAGGTTAAGTGCTTCGCTCGAGGACAGAATAGCAATATATCTCACCTGGGATTTAGATTAGCAACTTCCTACCCTATCCGGCAACGCTTGCTGCAGATAGATACCCTGATATCAAAGGGATTTTTAGCAGACATCAAACATTGTGAAAAACAGCCAGGAAATGCTGCAGCGCGCTGCTGGGTGTGGCTCTACTGGTATGTGGTTGTGTCTAGTTGTGTGGGTGTGTGTGTTGTGTTGTGTCTGTAGTGTAAGTGTGGGTTGTGTGGTGTGTGTTGTGGTATGTGTGTGTGTGTGTGTGTGTGGTTGTGTGTGTGTGTGTGTCTTGTGTTGTGTAGTGTTTGGTGGTGTTGTGTGATTGTTGGTGTGTGTGGTGCGGGTGTGTGTGTGGTGACATGTTGAATCTTGTTGTGTGCTTGCGTTGGTGTGTGGTGTGTGTGTGGTGCGGAACGTGTTTAACCCAGGGTTAGGTTGTCATTGCTAGTCTTACAAACTAGACTAGCTACATGACAGACTATGTCACCTCTAGTCATTGCCAACAAAGTATTGAAGATAAACTTTGATTATTTGAACCAAATACCTTAATTTTTCCACCCATAATTGCAAATAAATCATAAAAAAACCTACAAGTGTGATTTATCCTCATTTGTCGTCATAGGTTGAATGTACCTATGATGAATAAATTACAGGCCCAATCTCGTCATCTTTCTTAAGTGGGAGAACTCTGCACAAATTGTGTGGCTGCACTAAATACTTTTTGTTGACCCACGGGTATATTTACGAGAATTATGATAGAAAAAGCACTCCAAGTTTCCAAAACTGTCAAATATTGTCTGTGAGTATAACAAACTGATTCTCAGGCGAAAACCTGAGGAAATAACCCGGAAGTGATTTTTTATTTTTTGTCTGTGTTTCCTGGCCCGTCTTTCTTCCATTTAAAGGGGTATCAACCAGATTCCTTTTCCAATGGCTTCCTCAGGCTGTGACCAGGCTTTAGACACATTTTTGAAAAATGAGCGAGATTTTTCAAAACTAGTCAGGTGTCCTCTGATTAGTTCCTGCGCGCGAGAGGGGTAGCTCTCCATTTCCTTTCTCTCTTTTATTGAATAGGTTACGGTCCGGTTGAAATATTATCGATTACGTTTGTTAAAAACAGCCTGAGGATTGATTATAAAAAACATTTGATATGTTTCTACGAACATTACGGATACTTTTTGGAATTTTCGGCGAACGGAACGAGGCTTTGGTTTTCTGAACATAACTCGCATCCCAAATGGCGTTTTTATGTTATAAAAGTAATATTTATCGAACAAAAAGAACATTTATTGTGTAACTGGGAGTCTCGTGAGTGCAAATATCCAAAGATTATCAAAGGTAAGCGATTCATTTTATTGCTTTTCTGACTTTCGTGACCATGCTAATTTGGGGCTAGCTGTTGTAGCATTGATTGATACACTCACAAAAGCTTGGATTGCTTTCGCTGCAAAGCATATTTTCAAAATCTGACACGATAGGTGGATTAACAACAAGCTAAGCTGTGTTTTGGTATATTTCACTTGTGATTGCATGATTATAAATATTTTTTGTAATATTTTGCGCCCAGCAATTCAGCGCCCAGCAATTCAGCAGCAATTCCGCTAAAGGGATCCGTAGCGCAGAGAAGTTAATAAAAGGAACCATGAATTCTGCTCGGTATCAGAGAATTCTATAGGTGAATGTCTGGCCATCCATCTCTGAGCTGAAGCGCAGCTGGGTCATGCAGCAAGACAATGATCCAAAACACACAATCAAGTCTACATGAAAATGGTTAAAAAGCAACACATTTGAAGTGTTGGAATGGCCTAGTCAAAGTCCAGATCTAATCCCAATTGAAATGTTGTCGCAGGACTTGAAACAAGCAGTTCATGCTTGAAAACACACAAATGTCGCTGAGTTCCAGACAAACTAAACACCTTCTTTGCCTGCTTTGAGGATAACACAGTGCCACCGATGCGGCCCGCTACCAAGGACTGTGGGCTCTTCTTCTCCGTGGCCGACGTGAGTAAGACATTTAAACGTGTTAACCCTCGCAAGGCTGCCGGCCCAGTCGGCATCCCTAGCTGCYTCCTCGGAGCATGGGCAGACCAGTTGGCTAGACATATTCAATCTTTCCCAATCCCAGTCTGCTGTCCCTGCATGCTTCAAGATGGCCACCATTGTTCCTGTACCCAAGAAGACAAAGATAACTGAACTAAATGACTACCGCCCTGTAGCACTCACTTCTGTCATCATGAAGTGCTTTGAGAGACTAGTCAAGGATCATATCACCTCCACCTTACCTGTCACCCTAGACCCACTTCAATGTAAGAATYCTGTTCATTGTAAGAATGCTGTTCATTGACTACAGCTCAGCATTCAACACCATAGTACCCTCCAAGCTCATCACTCAGCTTGAGGCCCTGYACTTCCTGACAGGCCGGCCCCAGGTGGTGAAGGTAGGAAACAACATCTCTACTTCGCTGATTCTCAACACTGGGGCCCCACAAGGGTGCGTACTCAGCCCCCTCCTGTACTCCCTGTTCACCCATGATTGCGTGGACACGCACGCCTCCAACTCGATCATCAAGTTTGCAGACGACACAACAGTAGTAGGCTTGATCACCAACAATGACGAGACAGCCTATAGGGAGGAGGTGAGGGCCTTGGAGTGTGGTGTCAGGAAAACAACAAACAAAGGAGATGATCGTGGACTTCAGGAAACAACAGAGGGAGCACCTCCCTATCCACATCAACGGGACAGCAGTGGAGAAGGTGAAAGTTTTAAGTTCCTCGACGTACACATCACGGACAAACTGAAATGGTCCACCCACACAGACAGTGTGGTGAAGAAGGCGCAACKTCGCCTCTTCAACCTCAGGAGGCTGAAGAAATATGGCTTGTCACCCAAAATCATCACAAATATTTACWGATGCACAGTCGAGAGCATCCTGTCAGGCTGTATCAACGCCTGGTACGGCAARTGCACCGCCCACAACTGCAGGGCTCTCCAGAGGGTAGTGAGGTCTGCACAACGCATCACCGGGGGCAAAGTACCTGCCCTCCAGCACACCTACAGCACCCGATTGTCACAGGAAGGCCAAAAAGATCCTCAAGGACAACAACTACCCGAGCCACTGTCTGTTCACCCCGCTACCATCCAGAAGGCGAGGTCAGTACAGTTGCATCAAAGCTGGGACCCTGAGACTGAAAAACAGCTTCTATATCAAAGCCATCAGACAGTTAAACAGCCATCACTAACACAGAGTGGCTGCTGCCATTCTCACAAATGGATCACTAGCCACTTTATTAATGCCACTTTAGTAATGATGTTAACATATCTTGCATTACTCATCCTATATGTATATACTGTATTTTATACCATCTATTGCATCTTGCCTATGCCGCTCGGTCATTGCTCATCTATATATTTATATTTATATATTCTTATTCCATCCCTTTACTTATATTTGTGTGTATTAGGTAGTTGTTGTAGAATTGTTAGATTACTTGTTGATATTGCTGCACTGTTGGAACTAGAAGCACAAGCATTTCACTACACTCACATTAACATCTGCTAATGTGTATGTGACCAATAAAATGTGATTTCTTTTTATATTTTTTTTAATAGAGAAAATCAGAAAGGTGCTAAATACTTTTTCACTACACTCTATATATTTATAAACAGTATATACACTACATGACCAAAAGTATGTGGAAACCTGCTCGTCCAACATCTCATTCCAAAATCATGGGCATTAATATGGAGTTGGTCCCCCCTTTTCTGCTATAACAGCCTCCAGTCTTCTGGGAAGTCTTTCCACTAGATGTTGGAACAATGCTCGGGACTGCTTCCATTCAGCCACAAGGCATTATAGGTCGGCCACTGATTTGGGCGATAGGCCGCTCTTATTGGCGTCAATTTGGATTCTGGATTGATTGCACTTTTCACTATCAAAGTACGTCATCTCTAGGAGACAAACTCGTCTCCTTCCTGAACCGTTATGACGACTGCGGTCCCATGTGTTTTATACTTGCTACTATGTTTTTACAGATGAAACTGTACCTTCATGGCATTTTGAAATTCTCCAAGGATGAACCAGACTTGTGTGAGTCTACAATTCTACAATATGAGTCTGTGAGTTTTCTTTGATATTCCGTTGATGTGCAAAGAGCATGAGTTAAAGGTAGTCTTGAAATACATCCAAGTAAGGCTCCAATTGACTCAAATTATTCAATTTAGCCTATCAAGAAGCTTCTATAAGCGCATGAAATAATTTCTTTGAGTATTCCAAGTGTTTAATGGCAAGTCCACTTAGTGTATGTAAACTTTCTGACCCACTGAATTGTGATACACGTGAATTTATAAGTGAAATAATCTGTCTGTAAACAATTGTTGGAAAAATTACTTGTGTCATGCACAAAGTAGATGTCCTAACCGACTTGCCAAAACTATAGTTAGTTAACAAGAAATTTGTAGAGTGGTTGAAAAACGAGTTTTAATGACTCCAACCTAAGTGTATGTAAACTTCCGACTTCAACTGTAGATGGGGGCGTGCTCTCTCTGATGTGTCCTGAAGTCCACAATCAGCTCCTASATTTTGTTGACGTTGAGGGAGAGGTTATTTTCCTGGCACCACTCCACCAGGGCCTCACCTCCTCCCTGTAGGCTGTCTTGTCGTTCTTGGTAATCAGGCCTACTACTGTTGTGTCGTCTGCAAGCTTGATGATTGCGTTGAAGACGTGCATGGCCACGCAGTCATGGGTAAACAGGGAGTACAGGTGGGGGCTGAGCACGCACCCTTGTGGGGCCCCTTTGTTGAGGATCAGCATAGTGGAGGTGTTGTTGCCTCCCTTCACCACCTGGGGGCAGCCCGTCAGGAAGTCCAGGCGCCAGTTGCTCAGTTATTCTTCCTAGCACCCAATTAATAACACACACATGCTCACACACATACACACCTTCAATGGCTGCCACCCGACTGATACACTACACACACACTAAACATGAGAGCAGCAGCACCTCTGTGCCCAGCCCTGTGTATCGCTGACACAACACACATACACACAGCCCTCAGAGGCCAATTTAGAATATGTAATGCACTGCCTTCACCTTTTACGTTTCACTAAATTGCTGGAAATGTGTGGTAGGAGTCCGTCTCCTGTGTATGCAATGAGGCGCGTGTGTGTGTGTGTGTATGTTTGTGTGTGCGGTGAGGTGAGGTGGGGGGAGGTGCAGAGGTGGAGGGGTGTTGGGGGGGGTTATCTGAGAACAGGGTTGTGTAATTATTTTCATTGGCTTGATGCAGCATGTCAGCGATACAGCGCCAGCCAGCTAGCCTGCTAGGCCCTGATCCAGACACACTGCTCAGTCTGAGCTCAGGTTAATGAGACCAGGGGTTCTACAGGAGACGGAGAGGGAAGCAGAGAAACGGTATACGGTTCTACAGGAGACGGAGAGGGAAGCAGAGAAACGGTATACGGTTCTACAGGAGACGGAGAGGGAAGCAGAGAAACGGTATACGGTTCAACAGGAGACGGAGAGGGAAGCAGAGTGACAGTATACGGTTCTACAGGAGATGGAGAGGGAAGCAGAGAAACGGTATACGGTTCTACAGGAGATGGAGAGGGAAGCAGAGAAATGGTATACGG
>NC_036848.1:4082133-4093741 GCF_002910315.2 Salvelinus sp. IW2-2015
ATTGCCTGATCTCCCGGATGACGTTACTAGCCTTTTCCCTGCCTGTACTGTTGCCTTTTTGGACCCCTGTGTATGACCTTCTGCCTGCCCCTGGACCCAGCTACCTGCCTCCTCCTGTGTATGACCTTCTGCCTGCCCCTGGACCCAGCTACCTGCCTCCTCCTGTGGTCCTTTACAAACAAACACCTGCTGCGCCCTGCGCTTGAATCCAGCTCTCTGTCTCCCATCGTGTTCATTACAAGACGGAGAGGGAAGCAGAGGAAGGGTATACACTAGAGGTCGACCGATTATGATTTTTCAACGCCGATACCAATACCGATTATTGGAGGACCAAAAAAGCCAATACCGATTAATCAGCCGATTTTTATTTATTTATTTGTAATTATGACAATTACAACAATACTGAAAGAACACTTATTTTAACTTAATATAATACATCAATAAAATCAATTTAGCCTCAAATAAATAATGAAACATGTTCAATTTGGTTTAAATAATGCAAAAACAAAGTGTTGGAGAAGAAAGTAAAAGTGCAATATGTGCCATGTAAGAAAGCTAACATTTAAGTTCCTTGCTCAGAACATGAGAACATATGAAAGCTGGTGGTTCCTTTTAACATGAGTCTTCAATATTCCCAGGTAAGAAGTTTTAGGTTGTAGTTATTATAGGAATTATAGGACTATTTCTCTCTATACGATTTGTATTTCATATACCTTTGACTATTGGATGTTCTTATAGGCACTTATTATTGCCAGTGTAACAGTATAGCTTCCATCCCTCTCCTCGCCGCTGCCTGGGATCGAACCAGGAACACATCGACAACAGCCACCCTCGAAGCAGCGTTACCCATGCAGAGCAAGGGGAACAACTACTCCAAGTCTCAGAGCGAGTGACGTTTGAAACGCTATTATTGCGCACCCCGCTAACTAGCTAACCATTTCACATCGGTTACAACAGCCTAATCTCGGGAGTTGATAAGCTTGAAGTCATAAACAGCGCAATGCTTGAAGCATTGCGAAGAGCTGCTGGCAAAACGCACGAAAGTGCTGTTTGAATGAATGCTTACGAGATTAGGCACTGCTGGTGCCTACCATCGCTCAGTCAGACTGCTCTATCAAATCATAGACTTAATTATAACATAATAACACACAGAAATACGAGCCTTAGGTCATTAATATGGTCGAATCCGGAAACTATCATCTCAAAAACAAAACGTTTAATCTTTCAGTGAAATACGAAACCGTTCCGTATTTTATCTAACGGGTGGCATCCATAAGTCTAAATATTCCTGTTACATTGAACAACCTTCAATGTTATGTCATAATTACGTAAAATTCTGGCAAATTAGTTCGCAATGAGCCAGGCGGTGTTACGAATCCCGCCGAGGATGGTGCCTCTTCCCGTTCGGGCGGCGCTCGGCGGTCGTCGTCTCCGGCCTACTAGCTGCCACCGATCCCCTTTTCTGTTTTCATTTAGGTTTGTCTAATTGGTTACACCTGTTTTGTGTTTAGGGTTAGGGTGTTATTTAAACCCAGTTGGCCCGCCGTCTTTTGTGCGGGCTTGTTATTCTGTTTTTTGTGGTGGTGATTTATATAGTGGATTCAGTCCTATTTTATGTTGGACTGTATTTTTTGACGCGCCCTTTGTTGTGTGGCGTAGCCGTCTCATAGATTATTTCTGGTTGGAGGAGAGAGATTATACACACACATACTGTACAGACACACACACACACAGGTTTACATCTCACACACTCCCACACACTCACACAGGTTAAACTTCTCACATACAGAAAACACCCACACAGATCATAAAGTAAATATATATTGGATTAATTGATATAACAAACACACACACCCACAAACACACACACACACACAGATGAATGCCTCTCCCGTGACGTCTTACACTTTCAGAAAGAATCATAAGATATAAACTCCAGACACCCCAAACACCGTTAAACAACTCCTTTCCAGTGAGTCAGCTAACACTACATACTAACTAACCACATACTCACTAACTATACTCACTAACGCACATATCACTAACAACTAACTCACTAAACTATTCACAACATATACTACTACGCTATACCTAACACCAACTATCAAATACTCTACACCAACTTACACTCCCACAGAACTCACTCCCTAACTCACTACCTCCAGATACCTAACCCGTATCTCACTAACAGCCCAAACTATACTCACTTAAACACAGCTATACTCACTAACCCAACATACTGCATCACAACCAAACTGTAACTCACCTAAACCCAAGCTTATACTCACTAACCCAGCATATACTCCACTTAAACCAGCTAACTCACTAACCCAACTAATAGCTTCACTTAACCCAGGCTATACTCAAGTAAACCCAGCTTACTATACTTCTAACCCAACTATACTCACTAAACCCACTATACTCACTAACCCAACTATACTCACAACCCAACTTACTCACTAAACCAGCTATACTCATAACCCAACTATACTCACTAACCCAAGCTATACTCATAAACCACTTACCACTACTACCCAACATCTCCCTAACCCGCACTATACTCACAAACCAGCTATACTGCCATAACCCACTATACTCACTAAACAGCAGGCTATACTCACATAACCCAACTATACTCCACTAACACAACTATACTCACTAACCCAGCTATAACTCACTACCCAACTATAACTCACTAAACCCAACTATATCACTAAACCCAACTATAACTCACTAAACCAGCTATACTCACTAACCCAACTATACTTCACTAACACCAACTATACTCACTAACCGCACACTATAACTCACTAACCCAGACTATACTTGCTAACCAACTATACTCGCTAACGGACCAGCTATACTCGCTAAACAGCTATACTCACTACCCAGCTATACTCACTAACCCAGCTATAACTCACTAACGCCCAGCTATACTCACTACCCAACTATACTCCTAAACCCAGCTATACTCGCTAACCCAGCTATCACTCACTAAACCCCGCTATACTCGTACCCAAACTATAACTCGCCTAAACCCAGCTATTACTCATTAACCCAGCATACTCGCTAACCCAGCTATACTCCACTAACCCAGCTATACTCACTAACGCCAGCTCAGCTCTACTCACTAACCAGCTATACTCATATCCACTATACTCACTAACCCAGCCTATATCACTACCCCAGCTCAGCGCACTAAGCCAGCTCAGCCATTACCCAGCTCAGCCACTAACCCACTCAGCCATCTAACCCAGCTCAGCTCAGTTTACCCAGCTCAGCTCACTAACCCAAGCTCAGCTCAGTACCAACTCAGCTGCAAGTTTACCCACTCAGCTCACTAACTCCCACTCAGCTCAGTTACCCAGCTCAGCTCCTAACCCAGCCTCAGCTCAGTAACCAACTCAGCTCACTAACCACTCAGCTCAGTAACCCAGCTTCAGCCCAGTTACCAGCTCAGCTCACTAAACCCAGCTCAGCTCACTAACAGCTTCAGCTCAGTTACCAGCTCAGCTCAGTAACCCAGCTCAGCCAGTAACCCAGCTCAGCTCAGTTACCCAGCTCAGCTCACTAACCCAACTCAGCTTCAAACTAACCCCCAGCTCAGCTCACTAACCCAGCTCAGCTCACTAACCCAGCTCAGCTCGTAAACCCAGCTCAGCTCAGTAACCCAGCTCAGTCTCATTACCGCAGCTCAGTCAGTTCCCAGCCAGCTCATTACCAGCTCAGCTCAGTAACCCAACTCAGCTCACTAACCCAGCTCAGCTCACTAACCAACTCAGCTCACTAACCCAACTCAGCCTCAACTAACCCAGCTCAAGCTCACTAACGCCAGCCTCAGCTCAGTTACCAGCTCAGCTCAAGTAACCCAGCTCAGACTCAGTAACCCCAGCTCAAACTCAGTAACCCAGCTCAGCTCAGGTAACCCAGCGTCAGCTCAAAGTTACCAGCTCAGCTCAGTTACCCAGCTCAGCGCAGTTACCCAGCTCAGCTCAAGTTACCCAGCTCAGGCTCAGTACCCAACTCAGCTCACTAACCCAGCTCAGCTCAGTTACCCAACTCAGCTCATAGCCCACCAGCTCACCTACCGCAACTCAGCTCACTAACCCAGCTCAGCTCACTAACCCAACTCCAGGCCACTAACCCAGCTCAGCTCACTAACCCAAACTACTCACTACCCAACTCAGCTCAACTAACCTAGCTCAGCTCAGTTCCCAGCCTCCTGTTGATGTGCTGAATCGCAGGTCAGTGTAGTCTAATGGAGGCTTCTAACCAGACAAGACAGACAGACAGGGTCACTTCATCACCACCGAGTAAAATTCTCCCTGTCCTCCTAAATTTAACAGCGCTCAAACACACACAAACACCCACATCTAGGGGCTGGTTACAGTGACCGAATACCGCCCACCGCCAATGTGGCCGTGACCTTTAGTCTCGGGTAATTAAGACTTCTCAAGCTCTGATGCTGCTGATGGTCCATAGCAGCCTACCAAACTTGCTAACTGCTGGTAACTCAGCATCTATTGTCTCTCTAATATCTGACATCAATGCAATGTTCGAGAGAGAAGGGGAGAGAGAGAGAGAGAGAGAGACCAGAGACAGAAGACAGAGAGAGAGAGACATGAAGAACAGAGACAAGAGTGTAAGGAAGGAAGGAACAGAACGACAGAGACAGAGACAGAGACAGAGACAAGAGAGTGTAAGAAGGAAGGAATAGAGAGAGAGAGAAGGACGAGAGAACTGTAAGGAAATGGAGGAAGGAATAGAGAGGGAGAGAGAGAGAGAGAGGAGTAGAGAGAGAGAGAGAGAGAGAGAGAGAAGAGAGAGAGCAGAGAGAGAGAGAGAGAGAGAAGAGAGAGAGAGAGAGAGGAGAGAGACTGGAAGGAAGGAGGCAATAGAGAGAGAGAGAGAAGAGAGATGGGGAGGAAAGCGAAGCAAGGCAAAGAACAAGGAAAGAAGCAAGGAAGCGAAAGGAAGGAAGGAAGGAAGGAAGGAAGGAAAGGAAGGAAGGAAGGAAAGGAAGGAAGGAAGGAAGGAAGAAGGAAGGAAGGAAGGAAGGAAAGGAAGGAAGGAAGGAAGGAGAGAGAGCGAGAGAGACTGTAAGGGAAGGAACGGAAGAAAGGGAAGGAGCAAGGAAGGAAGGAAGGAAGGAAGAAAACTAAGGAAAGGAAGGAAGAGACTGTAAGGAAGGAAGGGAGACCGAGAGAGAGAGGGGGGGGGGAGAGAAGGGGGGAGAGAGAGAGAGACTGTACAGGAAGGAAAGAGAGAGAAAGAGAAACTAGGAAGAAGTAAGAAGAGAAAGGTTGTAAGGAAATAAGAGAGAGAGACTGTAAGGAAGGAAGAGAGAGAGAGAGATGGTACGGAAAGGAAGAGAAGACTATAAGGAAGGAAGAGAGAGACTGTCAAGAAGAAGGGAAGGAAGAAGAGCATGTCTAGTCTATCTCCTTTATCACAAGCCCATAGACTAATTACTACACACACTGCTCTAATAACAACACATCAAGACAGTGTGTTTTGTCTAACAAAACACCCTTACCAGGGCCCCAATAAGACCTGCAAGTACTGCATAGCAAATAGCACCGCCTATTTTCTTTATAGTGCACTACTGTTTGACCAGGGCACTATTAGGGAATAGGGTGCCATTTGGAATGCAGGCCATAGTGTTGTGTAAAATGAATTGGGAAACACTGAAGCCCTGGGCAGTGTGAAGTGTCTGTGGGTTCAACCAGACATGTCCTCCTGACCAAACTCACTGAGCCACACGCTAGCAACAATGGGAAGCAAGTGATGAGGTTAAGATCAGAATGTGTGGTGTGAGTGTGTGTGCAGTGCCAACTACATCACCAATCAATGCAGCATAACTCTCTGTACTCTCTGTTACAAGAGAAAATGTGTTTTATCAACCTAACGCACTCACCTAACCCAACTCAACCTAACCAACTCACCTAACTCAACCTAACCAACCTCAACCCAACTCAACGCTAACCCAACTCAACTGACCAAACCAACCTAAACCCAACTCAACCTAAACCAACTCAACCTAACTTCTACTAACCCAACTCACTCAACCTGACCAACTCAACCTACACATCAACCTAAACCAACCAACCGTAACTTAACCTAACCAACTCAACTCAACCAACCCAATCAACTAACTCAAACCTGACCCAACTATCTCACCTAACGCAATCAACCTAACCAACCTCACCTAACCCAACTCAACTCCAACCCGACCCAACTCAGACCTGAACCCAACTCACTAACTCCAACCAACCTAAACCAACTCAACCTAACCTACTAACCCAAATCAACCTAACTCAACTCAACCTAAAGCCAAACTCAACCTAACTCTACCTAACCAAAGCACCTAACCCACCTAACCCAACTCAACCTAACCCCTCAACCTATCAACCTAACCCACTCAACCTAACTCAACCTAACTTAACCTAACCAAACTCAACCTAAAACCAACCTCAACCTACTCACCTAACCAACCAACTAACTAACCCAACTCCCTAACCCAACTCAAACCTAACCCAACCACATCTAACTCAACCTAACCCAAACTCAACCTAAACCCAACTCAATCTAAATCAACCTAAACCCAACTCAACTACCCACCTAACCTAACCCCACTCAACCTAACCCAACTCAAACCTAACTCCAACTCAACTAACCCAACTCCAAACGCTAACTCAACCTGAAACCCAACTCAACCTAAAGCAACTCAACCTAACCTCAACTCAACCTAACCCACTCAACCTAACTTTCAGAGAGAGATACTGCTTTTAGCAATGTTAACATATGTTTTCCCATGTCAATAAAGCCTTAAATTGAAATTGCATTGAGAGAGGGGGAGAGAATAGAGAAAGGGAGAGATACCGCAGAAGAGAGAGAGAGAGAGAGAGAGAGAGAGAGAGAGAGAGAGAGACGTGAGAGAGAGAGAAGAGAGAGAGAGAGAGCAGGAGAGAGAGGGAGTGGGAGAGAGGGAGAGGGGGGAGAGAGATGGAGGGAGTGGAGAGAGGGAGAGAGTGAGAGAGAGAGGGGGGGAGGAGTGAGAATAGAGACGGAGGGAGCGAGTAGAGAGAGAGGGAGTGGGAGAGAAGGAGAGAGAGTGAGAAGGCATGGGAGAGAGGGAGTGTGAGAGAGGGAGAGGGGAGCTAGAAAGGAGGAGGCAGAGAGGGAAAGAGGGAGAGGAGAGAGAGAGAGAGAGAGGGAAGAGAGCAGAGAGAGAAGCGAGAGAGAGAGACGAGAGAGAGAGAGAGAGAGAGAGAGAGAGAGAGAGAGAGAGAGAGAGAGAGAGAGAGAGAGAGAGAGGAGGAGAGAGAGAGAGAGAGAGACCGAGAGAGAGAGAGAGAGAGAGAGAAGAGAAGAGAGAGAGAGAGAGAGAGAGAGAGACAGAGACAGAGCAGAGTGTAAGGAAGGACAGGAACAGGACAGAGGACAGAGACAGAGACAGAACCAGAGAGTGTAAGGCAAGGAAGGAATAGAGAGAGAGAGAAGGAGAGAGAGACCTGTAAGGAATGAAGGAAGGAAAGAGAGGGAGGAGAGAGAGAGAGAGAGAAGAGAGAGAGAGAGAGAGAGCGAGAGAGAGAGGAGAGAGAGAGAGAGAGAGCAGAGAGAGAGAGAAGGAAGAGAGAGACTGGAAGGAAGGAAGGAATAGAAGAGAGCAGAGCGGGGAGATGGGAGGAAGGGAAGCAAGGCAAGAAGCAAGGAGAAGAAGCAAGGAAGGACGGACGGAAGAAGGAAAGGAAGGAAGGAAGGAAGGAAGGAAGGAAGGAAAGGAAGGAAGGACAAGGAAGGAAGGAAGGAAGGGAAGGAAGGAAGGGAAGGAAGGAAGGACGAGAGAGGAAGAGAGAGACTGTAAGGAAAGGAAGGAAGAAAGCGAAGGAAGGCAAGGAAAGGAAGGAAGGAAGGAAGAAAACTAAGGAAGGAAGGAGAGACTGTAAGGAAGGAAGGGAGACAGAGAGAGAGAGGGGGGGGGGGGGAAGAAAGGGGGGAGAGAGAGAGAGACTGTAAGGAAGGAAGAGAGAGAAAGAGAAACTAAGGAAGGAAGTAAGGAAGAGAGAAAGGTTGTAAAGGAAAATAAGAGAGAGAGAACTGTAAGGAAGGAGAGAGAGAGAGAGATTGATAAGGAAGGAAGAGAGAGACTATAAGGAAGAAAAGAGAGACTGTAAGGAAGGAAGGCAAGGAAGAGAGAGTGTCTATTCTATCCTTCTAATATCCAAAGCCCAATAGACTAATTTACTACCACACATCTGCTCCCTAATAACACACATCAAAGACAGGGTGGTGTTTGTCTACAACTTACCAGGGCCCAATAAGACCTGCAAGTCTGGCATAGCAAATAGCACCCTATTTTCCTTTATAGGCACCCTTACTTTTGACCAGGGCACTATATAGGGACTAGGGTGCCATTTTGGGAATGCAGGCCATAGTGGTTGTGTACATGAATTGGGAAACACTGAAGCCTGGGCAAGTGTGAATGTCTGTGTGGTTCACCCAGACAATGTCCCTCCTGAACCCACTCAACTGAGCCACACGCTAGCTAACAATGGGAAGCATGTGGATGAGGGTTAATCAGAATGTGTTGTGAGTGTGGGGTGTGCAGCTGCACTACATCACCATCCATGCTGCATACTCTCTGTACCTTTCGAAGAATGTGTTTTTATCAACCTATAGCAATCAACACTAACCCAACTCAAACCTAACCCAACTCAACCTAACTCAACCTAACCCAACTCACCCAAATCAACCTAACCCCAACTCAACCTGACCCCAAACTCAACCTAACCCAACTCAACATAAACCAACTCAACTCTAACTCTAACCTAACCAACTCAACTCAACCTACCCAACTCAACCTAACACTCAACTAAACCAACTCAACCTAAACTCTACCTAACCAACTCAACTCAACCTAACCCAACTCAACCTAACTCACCTGACCCAACTCAACGCTAACGCAACTCAACCTAACCCACTCAACCAACCAACAACTTCCCACAACTCAACCCAACTCAACCTGACCCAACTCAACCTGAACCCAACTCAACTAACTCAACTCAACCCTAAACCAACTCAACCTAACTCTACTAACCCAAATCAAACCTAGACTCAACTCAACCTTAAACCAAATCAACCTAACTCATACCTAACCCAACTCAACCTACACCCAACCTAACCAACTAACCTAACCCAACTCACCCTAACTCAACCTAAACCCACTCACCTAATAACCTAACTTAACCTAACCCAACCTCAACCTAACCAACTCAACCTAACTCAACCTAACCCAACTCAAGCCTAACCTAAACCAACTCAACTCCCAACTCGAACCTAACCCAACTCAATCTAACTCAACCTAACCTCAAACTCAACCTAACCAACTCAATCTAAAATAACCTAACCCAACTCAAACCTAACCCAACCTAACTAACCCAACTCAACTAACCCAACTCAACTACCCCATACTCAACCTAACCCAACCAACCTAACTCAACCTGACCCAACTCAACCTAACGCCAAACTCAATCCTACCCAACCTCACAACGCCATCACAACTCATGAGAGAGATATTGCTTTAGCAAATGTTAACTATGTTTCCCATGTCAAATCAAAGCCTCTAAATTGAAATTGAATTGAGAGAGGGGGAGAGAAATAGAGAAAGGGAAGAGATACCACAGAGAGCGAGAGAGAGAGAAGAGAAGAGAGAGAGAGAGAGAGAGAGAGTAGAGAGAGAGGAGAGAAGAGAGAGGAGAGGAGAGAGAGGGAGTGGGAGAGAGGGGAGGGGGGAGAGAGATGAGGGAGTGGGAAGAGAGGGAGAGAGTGAGAGAGAGAGAGGGGGGGAGAGTGAGATAGAAGAGGGAGGGAGCGAGTAAGAGAGAGGAGGGGGGGAGAGAGGAGAGAGAGGAGTGAGAAGGAGTGGGAGAGAGGGGAGTGTGAAGAAGGGAAGAGAGAGGGAGCTAGAAGGAGGCAGGCCAGAGAGGCGAAAGAGGAGAGGGAAGAGAGAGAGAGAGAGAGGGAAGAGAGAGAGAGAAGAGAGAGAGAGAGAGAGAGAGAGAAGAGAGAGAGAGAGAGAGAGAGAGAGAGAGAGAGAGAGAGAAGAGAGAGAGAAGGGAGAGAAGGACATATACGGATACTAACCTCCACACATAACTTCTAGTCAAATCAAAACTACAACAACTAAAAAAAAATGACCTGGAAGGATCCTACTACCCAAGGATTCTGATTTCCAAGCTATACAGAAAATGCTTCTGGCAACAAACCACGAAACCCTGAAAAACCCACCAACCTGGAACTGGAGTTGAAGTCATGTTTAGTCTGAAGCCTACTTTTAAAGTCAAGAAGAAAAATACATTACCAATATTAGCATATATTTTTGACTTTAATACAGGACTGAAGCTAAATATAGGCTACCAAGCTTGCTAGGACAGAACTATTTGACTGCAACTTCAATTACCACTGGGTTGTTGGAAGTCAGAGGTGTTAACGCCTTGAGCCAACAATGGCAGGAGAGTTTCAACAGCCTACACCACCCAAATACGAGGCCTTTGAAGCCCCTTCTGCTGTTCAGGAGGTCTATACAATACAGTACTCAATGTAAAATGATAAGGCACAACAAAGAATACCTCCTTTAAAAAATCAAGACTACATTTTTTTTGCTGATGATTATAAAAATGGGACAGTAAGCAACTTAATCTTCCACACAGGATGGTTGGAGGCTCGCATCGTGGTATAAGAGCATGGCACAGTGCGTATATTAACACACTACCCTCTGTTAAGAGGGGGGGGTGGTTAGCGATGGGTGGAAACTCAAGGATATTAGACAAAGAGGACTCTAAAGTCACGCCAATGTTAACCTGTACAAGTCTGGGAACAGTAATGGGTCCGGGCAACCCAAACACGTTTCAACTGGAACTTTCACAATAATCAAAGAGATAGCTTCAGCAAGATAAGCTCTCTCTGAGAAAAGATCCCCCACCCTGAGCGTGTGTCAGACCAAGACCTCTTCATTAATACAGCACAACAGACGAGCAAACCAAGTGGAAAGTCAACCTCCCAGACAAGAGTAACTACTCCTCATTGAAATGAAGGATAAATCACACCAGCTGGAGAGTAAGACCAGGTGAGCTGGAAACAGGCAGGTGAACACACTCGTCAGCATACAAAAAATAGTCCGCTAGACAACAGCCCCTCAACAAAGACCCCCGGAGAAGCTGGAGGTGGAGAGAGTCATGACTTGCACTCTGGACTGTGGTGAGACAACATTCAACAGGAGAAAGAGTCAGGAGAAGAACTAGCACTAGGAGAGGATCAGACTTAGCTGGAGGAGACGGGAGGTGGATGGCTTGTGGACAGCGAACAGCCATTAGAGAGCTGGCCACCCCCTGTAAGAGAAGCAGCGAACAGCCCACCTCAGACCCTGACCAAAGCCTCGACAATCACAAGCAGGAAAGACAATGAAGAACCCATAGCCAGGGGAATCCCACCCTCTCTGAAGCACCCCCCCATGTCAGCCATCCCCTGCAAATAGCCTGCCTGACACCCCCCCCCCACACCTGAGGGGAACATACACAAGCCATACAGATTGTACTCCTTATGGACT
>NC_036848.1:4093766-4107766 GCF_002910315.2 Salvelinus sp. IW2-2015
GAAATAATAAATTCCACTTGCTCGGAACTACCTGCTCTCTGCACCTGACTCCTTCATTTCCACCATTGGAATTGTGACGGCGGCCCAAACTGTTGCATATACCCTGACTCTGCGTGCAATGAACGCAGAGAGCAGTGATACAATTTCACCTGGTAATATTGCCTGCTAACCTGGATTTCTTTTAGCTAAATATGCAGGTTTAAAAAAATAGTATACTTCTGTTTATTGATTTGAAGAATAAGGCATTGATTGTTGTATGTTAGGTACACGTTGAGCAACGACCAGTCTTTTTTCAGCGAATGCGCACTGTGCATCGATTATATGCAACGCAGGAGCACGCTAGCATAAAACTATAATACTCATCAACCATATTGTAGTTTAACTGAGCTGATTATGATTGATTTGATGTAATTGTTTATTTAAACATAAGTGTACATGCTACGCTAAGCAACTTTACCGTATGGGCTTCTTACTGTATTTCGCGGTAACAGCAGGTCCTCGTGATCGGCAGGTGAGTTGATAGAGCGTTGGCTACTTAACCACAAGGTTGCAAGATTGAATCCCTGAGCTGACAAGGTAAAAATATGTCGTTCTGTCCTGAAACAAGACAGTTTAACCCAACCGTTCCTAGGCCGTCATTGATAAATAAGAATGTTGTTCTTAAACTGACTTGACCTAGTTAAATAACAGGTGTAAAAAAAAGTTTAACTGGATTTTCGACGTTGTTATTAAAACTTGAAAAATCGGCCCTTATAATCGGCCAATTCGCGACATTAAGTCCGAGCTCGACCTCTAAGGGTATACACACACATACTGTACAGGACACACAACACACACAGGAAATTACATCAAACACACATACCACCACTCACACAGGTTAAACTTCTCACATACACAAAACACCCACACAGACCATAAAGATAAATATATATTGGATTAATGATATAACAAACCACACACACCACCAAAAACACACACACACACACAGATGAATGCCTCTTCCGTGACGTCTTACACTTTCAGAAAGAATCATAAGATATAAACTCCAGACACCACCAACACCGTTAAAACAACTCCTTTCCAAGGTGAGTCAAACAACTCAATCACTAACCCAACATATACTCAACTAACCAATATACTATACCAACTAACTCACTAACTGACTAACCAACTATACTCACTAACCCGAACTATACTCACTGACCCAACTATACTCACTAAACCAACTAATACTTCACTTAAACAAGCTATAACTCACTAACCCAACCGTCTCATCAACCCAACGGTACTACCTCAAACCCCAACTTTACTCACTAACCCAACTAACTCACTAAACCAGCTATACTCACTAACCCACACTAACTACTACTCCACTGTATAACCCAGCTAACTCACAAGCCTAACACTTAACCAGCTATACTCACTCTCCAACTATCACACACTGTACACTACCATACTATACCCAGCAACTTAAACCAGCTATACTATCCCAACTAAGCCCAACCCTATACTCACAACCAACTTACCACTAACCAAGCTATACTCATAACCCAGCTCCGGACTCAAATGGGAAATATATACAAGAAAATAAACTTTTTCCCAAAAACACAATGTCTAAACTCTGGTGTCCAAACACACAGCTTACCCTAGACCTTCTGTCTGAGGACCAACTAGGGTCACCCAATCACATAATAATACACACAGACAGACACAAACGACCTTAGAGCACAGCAGGAAAGGGTGGACACAGCACTCAAGGGAGTGATTGAAAAAGCTTATTCTACTTTCCCCAAAGCACAAGTGCTACCACGAAAATACTTCCACCCTGCAAGCATACAGCGGGTGAACGCAAGTATTTCCCATGAATGTGCCTCAAAACCAAATGTTTATCTGGCCCACCACTCCACTCTGGACTTGAACAGCCTCTATGACCAGGTCCACATATACAAGGCAGCAGTGCCCACCATCGCAGCCCCAACACCTCACACAGGAGCAACACATTAATAGACACCCCGTCCAGACCAGCGAGACACTCTCCCAGACCTGCGGGACCCAACCCCCACTCTTACACTAGCCCAAGCCAATGGCATGTACCAGATGCTTAGCAGGCTCTACTCACACTTACTGGCCTGAGGCCAAACCACACGACCAACAACATTGGACACTTTATGGCACATAAAGCCTTCACTATCTCATCCTGGAATATCCAAGGCCTGAGGTCCTCTGCCTTTGGCCTAAAGAGCAGGAACATTGACTTCACCAAAGAAATCAGAAATACAGGCATTGTTATCCTACACGAAACATGGAATAGAGGAGACGGACCCACTGGTTTCCCTCTAGGTTACAGAGAGCTGGTAGTCCCATCCACCAAACTACCAGGTGTAAAACAGGGAAGGAACTCAGGGGGTATGCTAATTTGGTATAGAGTAATGCTAACTCACTCTATTAAATTAATCAAAACAAGAACATGATACATTTGGCTAGAATATCAAAAGGAAATGATCTCAACAGAGAAAAATTTCCTCCTGTGTGCTACCAATATCCCCCCACTAGAATCCCCATACTTTAATGAAGGCAGCTTCTCCCTCCTGAAAGGGGGAAAACATTCATTTCCAGGCCCAGGGACGTACTAGTCTGTGGCAACCTAAATGCCAGAACTGGACAAGAACCTGACACCCTCAGCACACAAAGGAACAAACACCTACAGTACCTTAACTTCTCTAGGATAGGGGGCAGCATTTTCAAGTTTGGATGAAAACTGCCTACTACTCAGTCCCAGGTGCTAATATATGCATATTATTATTAGTATTGGATAGAAAACACTCCGAAGTTTCTAAAACTGTTTGAATCATATCTGTGACTAAAACAGAATTTATTTGGCAGGCAAAACCCCGGACAAACCATTCAGAATTTTTTTTTTGAGGTCACTCTCTTTTCAATGTTTTTCATTGGGAATCCAGAATTCTAAGGGACCTTCCTGCAGTTCCTATCGCTTACACTGGATGTCAACAGTCTTTAGAAATTGGTTGAGGTTTTTCCGTTGAGAAATTAAGAAGTAGCCATGTTCAGAATGAGGCTCCAGTGAAGTGTACTGTTTGTTAGAGGCGCATGACCAGAAAGCATGCTACACATTGTTTTCCTCCGGTATTGAACACAGATCATCCCGTCTTCAAATTTAATCGATTATTTAAGTTAAAAAATACCCAAAGTTGTATTACAAAAGTAGTTTGAAATGTTTGAACAAAGTTTACAGGTAACTTTTGAGATATTTTGTAGTCACATTGTGCAAGTTGGAACCGGTGTTTTTCTGGATCAAACGCGCCAAATAAATGGACATTTTGGATATATATCGACAGAATTAATCGAACAACAGGACCATTTGTGATGTTTATGGGACATATTGGAGAGCCAACAGAAGAAGCTCGTCAAAGGTAAGGCATTAATTATATTTTTATTTCTGCGTTTTGTGTCGCGCCGGGAGGGTTGAAATATGATGGTCTGTGATTGTTAGCTTCTCTGATCACCCCCCCTGTCAGCCACCCTGATAGCCCTCCTGACACCCCCCCCAGCACCTGAGGACATACACAACCACAGATTGTACTCCTTATGGACTAGAGAGAGAGAGAGAGAGAGAGAGAGAGAGAGAGAGAGAGAAGAGAGAGAGAAGGGAGAGCAAGGACATATACAGGATACTAACCTCCACAACATAACCTTCAGTCCAAATCAAAACTACAAAACTACAAACAAAATGACCTGGAAGGATTCCTACTACCAAGGATTCTTATTTCCAAGCTATACAGAAAATGCTCTGGCAAACAAACAACAGAAACCTGAAAACACCATCCAACCTGGAACTGAGTGAGTCATGTTTAGTCTGAAGCTACTTTTAAAGTCAAGAAGAAAAATACATTACAYTTACATATATATTTGACTTTATAAGGACTGAATGCTAAGTTAAGGCTACCAAGCTTGCTAGGACAGAACATATTTGACTGCAACTTCAATTACCACTGAGGTGTGAAGTCAGAGGTGTTAAAGCCCTTGAGCCCAACAATGGCAGGAGAGTTTCACAGCCTACCCCACCCAAATACAGAGGCCTTTGAAGCCCCCTTCTGCTGTTCAGAGGTCATTACAATACAGTACCCTCAATGTAAAAAATGATAAGGCACAAAAAGAAACTCCTTAAAAATCAAGATACATTTTTTGCTGATGATTATAAAAATGGGAACATAAGCAACTTAATCTTCCACACAGACCATCATCTGGCATGGCACAGTGCTATATTAACACACTACCCCTCTGTTAAGAGGGGGGTGTTAGCGATGGGTGGAAACTCAGGATATTAGACAAAGAGGACTCTAAGTCAGCCAATGTTAACCTGTACAAGTCTGGAACAGTAATGGTACAGGGCAACCCCAAACAGTTTCAACTGGACTTTCACATAATCAAAGAGATAGCTCAGCAAGATAAGCTCTCTCTTGAGAAAGATACCCCCACCCTGAGCGTGTCAGACCAGACCTCTTCATTATACAGCCCAACAGACGAGCAAACCCAAGTGGAAAGTCAACCTCCCAGCACAGAGTACTACTCCCTCATTGAAATGAAGGATAAATTCACCCAGCTGGAGGTAAGACAGGTGGAGCTGGAACAGCAGGTGAACACACTCGTCAGCACAAAAAATAGTCCAGCTAGACAACAGCCCCTCAACAAGACCCGYAGAGCTGGAGGTGGAGAGAGTCATATCTGCACTCTGGACTGTGGTGAGACAACATCAACAGGAGAAAGAGCAGGAGAAGAACATAGCACTAGGAGAGGATCAGACTGCTGGAGGAGAAGGTGAGGTGGATGGCTTGTGACAGAGAACAGCCCATTAGAGAGCTGGCCACCCCCGTAGAGAAGCCAGCAGAACAGCCCACCTCAGACCCTGACCAAAGCCTCGACATCACAGCAGGACAGACAAATGAAGAACCCCAAGCCCAGGGGATCCCACCCTCACTTATAGCTCATCTCCTGGCAGTAGTACTGAAGACCACTTTATCACTGACCTCAACCCAGAGTCTTTCAGAGCGTTCACAGTCAGCCCACTGACACCTCTATCAGATCACAGCAAAATCACAGTCTACTTGAACAGAGCAATACTCAATCATGAGGCATCAAAGCCAAAGTAACTGAATATATTATTTAGAAATGCTATAGATTGAAGGAAAGTAGTGTGGAAACCTACAAAAAAACAATTTGGCAACAACAAACTTTCTGGACAAAATGTTTCACTGTAATATTGAAGCTGTAAACTTGGCAGTAGAAAACCTAAAAATTATATTTGACCTCTCAGCTTCCAAACAGAAACCCGAAGAAAATTAACAACAATGACAAATGGTTTGATGAAGAATGCAAAAACCTAAGAAAGAAATGGAGAAACCTACCCAACCAAAAACATACAGACCCAGAAAACCTGAGTCTACGCCTCCACTATGGTGAATCACAAAAACAATACAGATATATTGTACACTGCGGAAAAAGAAGGAACAGCACGTCAGAAATCAGCTCAATGTAATTGAAGAATCCATTCGAACCAGGGTGGCAGGTAGCCTAGCGGTTAGAGCTTTGGGCCAGTAACCAAAAGGTTGCTAGATCGAATCCCCGAGCTGATTCGTCGTTCTGCTCCTGAACAAGGCAGTTAACCCACTATTCCTAGGCTGTCATTGTAAATAAGAATTTGTTCTTAACTGACTTGCCTGACTAAACAAACAACAACACAAAGATTTATCTATCCAAAATGGAGATGTATGGGTAAACCACTTCTCTATAATGAACTACAAATCTTAGAATCACCTATTAAAGACTACCAAACCAATTGTGTTCTCCAATTACATTGAATGAACAGGTATCAAAATACAAACCCTCCAACCCAAAAAGGCCTGTGGTGTTGATGGTATCCTCAATGAAATGATAAAATATACAGWCCACAAATTCCAATTGGCTATACTTAAACTCTTTAACATCATCCTCAACTTTGGCATCTTCTCCAATATTTGGAACCAAGGACTGATCACCCCAAACCACAAAAGTGGATACAAATTTGACCCCAATAACTACCGTGGGATATGCGTCAACAGCAACCTTGGGAAAATCCTCTGCATTATCATTAACAGCAAGCTTGTACATTTCCCCAGTGAAAACAATGTACTGAGCAAATGTCAAATTGGCTTTTTACCAAATTACCATACGACAGAGCATGTATTCACCCTGCACACCCTAATTGACAAACAAACAAACCAAAACAAAGGCAAAGTCTTCTCATTCCTTGTTGATTTCAAAATATACAAATTGATGGTAAGTGGTGTTGGGGGAAAAACATACAACATTATAAAATCCATGTACACAAACAAGTGTGTGGTTAAAACTTGAAAAAACACAAATTTCTTTCCACAGGGCCGTGGAGTGAGACAAGGATACAGCTTAGCCCCACCCTCTTAAACATATACAGTATATCAACGAATTGGCGAGAGCACTAGAACAGTCTGCAGCACCCGGTCACACCCTACTAGAATATCAAGTCAAATGTCTACTGTTTGCTGATGATCTGGTGCTTCTGTCCACAACCAAGGAGGGCCTACAGCAGCACCTAGATCTTCTGCGAAAATTCTGTCAGACCTGGGCCCTGACAGTAAATCTCAGTAAGACAAAAATAATGGTGTTCCAAAAAAGGTAKATTTGRCAGGACCACAAATACAAGTACCATCTAGACACCATTGCCCTAGAACACACAAAAGCGACACATACCTCGCCCTAAACATCAGCGCCACAGGTAACTTCCACAAAGCTGTGAACAAGCTAAGAGACAAAGCAAGAAGGCCTTCTATGCCATCAAAAGGAACATAAAATTCAACATATCAATTAGGATCTGGCTAAAAAATACTTGAATCWGTTACAGAACCCATTGCCCTTTATGGTTGTGAGGTCTGGGGTCCACTCACCAACCAAGAATTCACAAAAAGGGACAAACACCAAATTGACACTCTGCTTGCAGAATTCTGCTAAAATATGCTCTGTGTACAATGTAAAACACCAAATAATGCATGCAGAGCAGAATTATTTCGGTAAAGGAAGCGATTCCCAAACCTTCCATAACAAAGCCATCAGCTACAGAGTGATGAACCTGGAGAAGAGTCCCCTAAGCAAGCTGGTCCTGGGGCTCTGTTCACAAACACAAACAGATCCCACAGAGCCCCAGGACAGCAACACAATTAGACACAAGCAAATCATGAGAAAACAAAAAGATAATTACTTGACACATTGGAAAGAAGTAACAAAAAAACAGAGCAAACTAGAATGCTATTTGGCCCTAAACAGAGAGTACACAGTGGCAGAATACCTGACCATTGTGACTGACCCAAACTTAAAGAAAGCTTTGACTATGTACAGACTCAGTGAGCATAGCCTTGCTATTGCTTCTCAAGAGAAGACAGGCTGTAAAATGAGTTACACTTCCTAACAAATATATATATTTTTTTAACCTTTATTTAACTAGGCAAGTCAGTTAAGAACAAATTCTTATTTTCAATGACGGCCTCGGAACAGTGGGTTAACTTATATTGCGCTATAACCACAATGCAACACAATCGTGGCGGTCCTAATTCCCTTTAACTGCCTTGTTCAGGGGGAGAACGACAGATTTTTACCTTGTCAGCTCAGGGATTCGATCTATCAACCTTTCGGTTAATAGTCCAACACTCTAACCACTAGGCTACCTGCCACCCCAATATGTARGACCATATTAGAGACACATATTTCCCCCAGATTACACAGACCAACAAAGAATTCGGTGAAATACCACAGTGTGCCATCATAGCAGCAAGATTTGTGACCTGTTGCCACAAGAAAAGGGCAACCAGTGAAGAGCAAACATCATTGTAAATACAACCCATATTTATGTTCATTTATTTTCCCTTTTGTACTTTAACTTTTTGCACATTGTATCACATTTGTAATGTCTTTATCATTTTGGAATGTGTAATGAGTGTAATGTTTAATGTTAATTTTTATTATTTATTTCACTTTAGTTTATTATCTATTTCACTTGCTTGGCAATGTTAACATATGTTTCCCATGCCAATAAAGCCATTAAATTGGGAGAGAGAGAGAGGGAGACTGGGAGAGAGAGAGAGAGAGAAGAGAGAGAAGACTGGGAGAAAGAGAGATAGAGAGAGAGAGAGAGAGAGAGAGAGAGAGAGAGAGAGAGAGAGAGAGAGAGAGAGAGAGAGAGAGAGAGACATGGGAGAGGAGAGAGAGGAGAGAGAGATGAAGAGAGAGAGAGAGAGAGAGAGAGAGAGAGACTGGGAGATGAGAGAGGGAGAGAAAGAGAAAAGACTGGGAGAGAGAGAGAGAGAACGGGAGAGAAGGAGAGAGAGAGAGAGAGAGAGAGAGAGAGAGAGAGAGAGAAGAAGAAAGTGAGAAAGAGAGCACCCAGAGGAAGCCAGGTCATGACTGAGTAGAGTGGAAGGAGGCCCTTTCAATTCCCCCCTTTTTTGTTGTTCAATTATTCACTCCTTTGCTTTGGGGGTGATAGGCCCTCCATTACAGGAGATATTTCTTTAAATATTCCTTAAAATGGCGCCYGAAGGAATGGCAGCAGTTTTACGGGCACCCAACCAATTGTGCTATTATGTGGMTTTTTTTGAGTTATTTCTAACTTATTTTGTACATAATGTTTCTGCCACCGTATCTTACAGCAAAAAAGTGCTTCTGGATATCAGGATAGCGATCACTCACCTCGGATTAGACAAAGATTTCTTCTTCAACAAGCAGGACGCACAGGACATTTTCCGAACACCCGACAAGGCCAACATCCGAGTTATTTGCAAGAGGAAGAGACGCAGGTACAGAGGACACAGAGCGGGATGCCTCGTAGGCGAGTGGGGAAAGCTGCCATTACCATCAATATTACTCGCCAACGTGCAATCATTGGACAATAAATTAGACGAGGTACGATCATGAATATCCTACCAATGGGACATCAAAAAGGGTAATATCTTATGTTTCACGGAATCGTGGCTGAATGATGACATGGATATTCAGCTAGCGGGATATACGCTGCACCGGCAAGATAGAACAGCACATTCTGGTAAGACGAGGGGGGGGGCGGTCTGTGCATATTTGTAAACAACAGCTGGAGGAAGTCTTTTGCTCGCCTGAAGTAGAGCATATTGTGATAAATTGCAGGCCACACTACTTGCCTAGAGAGTTTTTAGCTATACTTTTCGTGGCTGTTTATTTACCACTACAGACAGATGCTGGCACTAAGACCGCACTCAGTCAGCTTTATAAGGAAATAAGTAAACAGGAAACCGTTCACGCAGAGGCGGCGCTCCTACTGGCCGGAGACTTTAATGCAGGGAAACTTAAATCAAAATGTTAAATGGGCAACCAGAAGGAAAAAAATTCTAGATCACCTGTACTCCACACACAGAGACGCATACAAAGCTCTCCCTCGCCCTCCGTTTGGTAAATCTGACCACAATTCTATCCTCCTGATTCCTGCGTACAAGCACAAATTAAAGCAGGAAGCACCAGTGACTCAGTCTATAAAAAAGTGGTCCACAGTGATGGACGTACATACCCCAACCAGAAGCCATGGATTACAGGCACTGCCGCTTCAAGGTGCGGAACTATAACCCGGAAGCATATAAGAAATCCTGCTATGCCCTCCGACGAACCATCAAACAGGCAAAGCGTCAATACAGGGCTAAGATTGAATCGTACTACACCGGCTCCGACGCTCGTCTTATGTGGCAGGGCTTGCAAACTATTACAGACTACAAAGGGAAGCACAGCCGCGAGCTGCCCAGTGACACGAGCCTACCAGACGAGATAAACCACTTCTATGCTTGCTTCGAGGCAAGCAACACTGAGGCATGCATGAGAGCATCAGCTGTTCAGCTGGACGACTGTGTGATCGCACTCTCCGTAGCCGACGTGAGAAAGACCTTTAAACAGGTCAACATTCACAAGGCTGCGGGGCCAGACGGATTACCAGGACGTGTGCTCCGGGCATGTGCTGACTAACTGTCAGATGTCTTCACTGACATTTTCAACATGTCCCTGACTGAGTCTGTAATACCAACATGTTTCAAGCAGACCACCATAGTCCCTGTGCCCAAGAACACGAAGGCAACCTGCCTAAATGACTACAGACCCGTAGCACTCACATCCGTAGCCATGAAGTGCTTTGAAAAGCTGGTAATGGCTCACATCAACACCATTATCCCAGAAACCCAAAACCCACTCCAATTTGCACACCGCCCTAACAGATCCACAGATGGTGCAATCTCTATTGCACTCCACACTGCCCTTTCTCACCTGGACAAAAAGAACACTTATGTGAGAATGCTATTCACTGACTACAGCTCAGCGTTCAACACCATAGTACCCTCAAAACACCTCCCTCTGCAACTGGATCCTGGACTTCCTGACAGGCCGCCCACAGGTGGTGAGGGTAGGTAGCAACACATCTTCCACGCTGATCCTCAACACTGGAGCCCCTCAGGGGTGCGTGCTCAGTCCCATTCTGTACTCCCTGTTCACCCACGACTGCATGGCCAGGCACGACTCCAACACCATCATTAAGTTTGCAGACGACACAACAGCGGAAGGCCTGATCACCGACAACGATGAGACAGCCTATAGGGAGGAGGTCAGAGACCTGGCCGGGTGGTGCCAGAATAACAACCTATCCCTCAACATAACCAAGACTAAGGAGATGATTGTGGACTGCAGGAAAATGAGGACCGAGCACGCCCCCATTCTCATCGACGGGGCTGTAGTGGAGTAGGTGGAGAGCTTCAAGTTCCTTGGCGTCCACATCACCAACAAACTAGAACGGTCCAAACACATCAAGACAATCGTGAAGAGGGCACGACAAAGCCTTTRCCCCCTCAGGAAACTAAAAAGATTTGGCATGGGTCCTCAGATCCTCAAAAGGTTCTACAGCTGCAACATCGAGAGCATCCTGACTGGTTGCATCACTGCCTGGTACGGCKAWTGCTCGGCCTCCAACCGCAAGACACTACAGAGGGTAGTGCGTACGGCCCAGTACATCATTGGGGCTAAGCTGCCTGTCACCCAGGACCTCTACACCAGGCGGTGTTGGAGGAAGGCCCAAAAAATTGTCAAAGCCCCCTGCCACCCCAGTTATAGACTGCTCTCTCTACTACCGCATGGTAAGCGGTACCGGAGTGCCAAGTCTAGGACAAAAAGGCTTCTCAACAGTTTTTACCCCCAAGCCATAGCCATAAGACTCCTGAACAGGTAATCAAATGGCTACCAGGACTATTTGCATTGTGTGCCCCCCCCCAAACCCCTCTTTTATGCTGCTGCTACTCTCTGTTTATCATATATGCATAGTCACTTTAACTATACATTCATGTACATACTACCTCAACTAGCCCGACCAACCAGTGCCCCCGCACATTGGCTACCTGGACTATCTGCATTGTGTCCCGCCACCCACCACCCGCCAACCCCTCTTTAACGCTACTGCTACTCTCTGTTTATCATATATGCATAGTCACTTTAACCATACCTACATGTACATACTACCTCAATCAGCCTGACTAACCGGTGCCTGTATATAGCCTCGCTACTGTTATAGCCTCACTACTGTATATAGCTGGCTGGTGCAGACACACAACAGAAAACAGGAAACAACTACCCACAAACACAGGTGGGAACAGGCTACCTAAGTATGGTTTTCAATCAGAGACAACGATAGACAGCTGCCTCTGATTGGGAACCATACCAGGCCAAACACAGATATACAAAACATAAATGCCCACCCAACTCACGCCCTGACCAACCAAAATAGAGACATAAAAAAGGAACTAAGGTCAGGACGTGACACTACTGTTATTTTTCACTGTCTATTTTACTGTTGTTTAATTTCTTTACTTACCTATTGTTCACCTAATACCTTTTTTTGCACTGTTGGTTAGAGCGTGTAAGTAAGCATTTCACTGTAAGGTCTACACTTGTTGTACTCGGCGCACGTGACAAATAAACTTTGATTTGATTTGATTTTCTCTCTCTCTTTCTCTCTCTCTCTCACACTCTCTCTCTCTCTCTCTCTCTCTCACTCTCTCTCTCTCTCTCGGGCAGAGAGCTATTGCGTGAGCCGTGTTATAATAGTGAAGTATAACACAACAGTGAGAAATTAGACAAAAAAAGACCTGCTCAGTGATTAAAACTGCATGAGCCCCTGAACTCTCCCTGACTCGCAACGACATGATACGCAGGAGGAGTGCGTGCTACTGAGAGTGTCACGGTCTTTAACACACGGTGGGGCAGAGAGTAAGGGGGCTAAGTGGGGTGGTGGGGGAAGATGGAGGGGGAGAGAGTACAGCACCTCTCGCTCTGAGACACTTGTCACAAACATGCATTTGACATATGAAGGAAAGGGTATGTTACACAAGCCATCAATCTGCCCTCACAGGTAAGCTAAGATGGATACAAGCAGTGTTGAGGCATTATTAGGACCCTGAAAGCAGGTAATATTAGAGGAAGATTGGACTTATGACCAAACAGAATAAACAATCTAACAGTCGAAATGCTAGAAAAAATTCATGAAATTGAAGGAGATAAAATTGGAGGGAAAAATTGCCAGGGAAGTGGTGACAGGGAGGTGGTGACAGGGAGGTGGTGACACGGAGGTGATGACAGGGATGTGGTGTCAGTGAGGTGGTGACAGTGCGGTGATGACAGGGATGTGGTGTCAGTGAGGTGGTGACACGAAGGTGGTGACAGGGATGTGGTGTCAGTGAGGTGGTGACACGGAGGTGGTGACAGGGATGTGGTGTCAGTGAGGTGTTGGCGTTGCTGTCAGAGGGTTCCCGAAGCAGAGCGTGTTCTGTTAAATAACAGCTACAGCGACCAACAGCTCCTACAATGTTAATGGCAAGAGATTCCCTCCATTGCCTCACTGTTGCTGACACTGACAGGCCCAGGTCAGACCAGACCACCCTCCTGCTGCTGGGGCTCCACATTGAGATTCTGCCTCATCCCCTATACCAGAGGCCCCCAAGACTCCACTGAGCCACCGTCACCCATGGCAGAACAAGGGTAAATCCTGAGAGACTAGAGAGGGGGCCAGTGACAGGGGACAGCTTGTAAATGCTCCCTACAGAGGAACACTCTACCTCTCTCCTCCTACATCTACTAATGATACTACAACCTACAGGATACTTCATATGGCTAATGAAAACTTACTAAAACACAGCATCTGGCCACATTAATTCATCCCTCTCCCATCCCATTCTCTCCTGTATCCTATTATATCTCTCTCCCAGTGCCCATCAGATGAGAATGAATTATAAAGGAAGGGGTGCTCAATCCAGGAAAATCAATACTAACAATGTCCGAGTTAACCATGCAGCTCCAGAGCATTCCCTCTCCCTCTCTCCCTCCCAATCTATCTTCCTTCCTTCCGCTCTCTCTCTCTCTCTCTCTCTCACTATCTCTGTATCTTTTCCTTCCTTCCGCGTTACCTCCATCCTTCTTCATCTCTCGTCTCGCTCTCTGATCACAGAGGAGGGAGACATTACCCAGACCACTCTCTCTGCATGCTAAAGCGGTCTACCGAGGCAAAGTTGTACTTTACAGCATAGCACACTTATTATGAAGTTAGTATCGGGTTTATAGTCTGGTTTATACCTTTGATGAGGGAGGAGGATATGAAGATCTGAACACCACTTGATGAGGGAGAGGTAAATGCAATGACTGAACACCACTTGATGAGGGAGGAGGTAAATGATGACTGAACACCACTTGATGAGGGAGGAGGTAAATGAAGACTGAACACCACTTGATGAGGGAGGAGGTTAAAATAGATGACTGAACCTCACTTGATGAGGGAGGAAGGTCGAATGTAGACTGAACACACCATTGATGGAGGAGGAGAGATGACACTGATGCATGAGATAGATGACTGAAACACCACTTGATGAGGA
>NC_036848.1:4109247-4114157 GCF_002910315.2 Salvelinus sp. IW2-2015
GAGGTAAATGATGACTTGAACCACCTACTTGATGAAGGTGAGGAGGTAAATGAAGACTGAACACCACTTGATGAGGAGGAGGTAAATGAAGACTGAACACCACTTGATGAGGGAGAGGTAAATGAAGACTGAACACCACTTGATGAGGGAGGAGTGTAAATGATGAGCTGAACCAACCACTTGATGAGGGAGGAGGAAATGAGACTGAACACCACTTGATGAGGGGAGGAGGTAAATGATGACTGAAACACCACCTGATGAGGGACGAGAAAGGAATGACTGAACACCACTTGATGAGGAGGAGTAAATGATGACTGAACACCACTTGATGAGGGAGGAGGTAAATGAAGACTGAACACCACTTGATGACTGAGGGAGGAGTAAATGATGACTGAACACCCACTTGATGAGGGAGGAAGAGCTCAAATGTGACTGAACACCCAAATTGATAGGGATGGAGGTAAATGAAGACTGAACACCACTTGATGTAGGAGAGGTAAATGAAAGACTGAAACACCACTTGATGAGGAGAGATGGTAAATGATGACTGAACACCATGATGAGGAGGAGGGTAAATGAAGGACTAACACCATACTTACCTACGCCTGCTGGCTCTGCCTCCCCCCTCCGGATAACCCCCAATCCTTTACTGCAGCCCAAGACCCTATCCTCCCTGCACTTACACAACTTCCAGACCTTTCCTCCTCTACACTTCTAGCCGCTCTTCCTTCCCATTCAAACCTAGTCCCTTCCTCTCCTCCATCACACTTCTTATCCTCCATCCATCACACTCTTATCCTCCATCATCAGCACCTCTAACCTCCATGCAACAACCTCCTTATCTCCATTCATCACCACCTCTAACCTTCATCCTACTCCTCTTCCTCCATCATACACTCTTATCCTCCTCTCCATCACACCTCTTATCCTCCATCGCATCACAACCTCTTATCCTCCATCCATCACACCCCTCTTAGACCTCCATCCATGAACCTTACCTCTTCTTCAAACTCCTCCATCCATCACACTCTCTACCTCCATCCATACACCCTCTTATCCATCCATCACACACTTATCCTCCATCCATTCACACTCCTTACTCCTCCATCCATCACACCTCTTAATTCCATCCATAACCCTATCTCCACATCACCTCTATCCTCCATCCATACACTACTTATCCTCTCATCCAACACTACCTCTTATTTTTTTCCTCCCAATTTTTTTTTTTTCCCCACACACTACTTATCCTCCATCCATCACACCTCTTATCCTCCATCCATCACACCTCTTAACCTCCATCCATAACACCTCTTATCCTCCATCCATCACACTACTTATCCTCCATCCATCACACATATTATCCTCCCTCCATCACACCTCTTATCCTCCCTCCATCACACTAATTATCCTCCCTCCATCACACCACTTATCCTCCCTCCATCACACATCTTATCCGCCATCATAACACCTCTTACCCTCCATCCATCACACCTCGTATCCTCCATCCATCACACCTCTTATCCTCCCTCCATCACACGAATTATCCTCCATCCATCACACTAGTTATCCTCCATCCATAACTCTACTTATCCTCCCTTCATCACACTACTTATCCTCCATCCATAACACTACTTATCCTCCATCCATAACACTACTTATCCTCCATCCATAACACTACTTATCCTCCATCCATCATACCTCTTATCCTCCCTCCATCACACCTCTTATCCCCCCATCACATCCCTTATCCTCCATCCGTCACACCTCTTATACTCCCTCCATCACACTAATTATCCTCCATCTCCCACACGATAGTTATCCTCCATCCATAACACTACTTATCCTCCATRCATCATACCTCTTATCCTCCCTCCATCACACCTCTTATCCCCCCATCACATCACTTATCCTCCATCCGTCACACCTCTTATCCTTCCTCCATCACACTAGTTATCCTCCATCCATAACACTACTTATCCTCCATCCATCATACCCCTTACCCTCCATCCATCACACCTCTTATCCTCCCTCCATCACACTAATTATCCTCCCTCCATCACACTAATTATCCTTCATCCATAACACTACTTATCCTCCCTTCATCACACTACTTATCCTCCATCCATCACAATAGTTATCCTCCATCCTAACTCTACTTATCCTCCCTCCATCACACTAATTATCCTCCCTCCACCACACCACTTATCCTCCCTCCATCACAACACTTAACCTCCATCCATAACACCTCTTAACCTCCATCCATAACACCTCTTATCCTCCATCCATCACACTACTTATCCTCCCTCCATCACAACTCTTGTCCTCCCTCCATCACACTACTTATCCTTCATCCATAACACTACTTAATCCTCCATCCATAAAACTACTTATACTCCCTCCACCACACCTCTTATCCTCCCCCATCACACCTCTTACCCTCCATCCATCACACCTCTTATCCTCCACCATCACACTACTTATCCTCCATCCATCACACCTCTTATCCTCCTGAGGGAGGACGGGGGAGAGTGATGAGGGGAGGGAGGGGGCAACAGGTGCATAAGGCTCCACTGGGAGTCTGGGCAGGCCAGGGGGCTCCTTCTCAGGCACCAAAATATTTCTCCTCACATCAGTCATGCCACGCAGGCAGGCATTTATATACATCCCCACTCCCTCCATCCTCTTCTCCTCCATCCATCCCTCTCCCCTCTCTCCCCTCACTTTATCCTCTCCATCCTCCATCCCTCTCTCTCTCCCCTCCTTCATTCATTACGCACTTTATCCTCCACCCCAGAGTCCCAGGGCCGCCTATCCCTCCCTCTTCACAGACACCTGCTGGGCTAACACAGCCTACAGCATCTATAATTCACAGGGTCAATCGCTCAGAGGAGGGGGGACTCCACTGGCTGCCTGCCTGGCTGGTCCACACTGCAATGTAAGCCTGTGTCCCAAATGGCACCCTATTCCCTCTATAGTGCACTACTTTTGACCAGCGCCCACTCCAAATTTGTTTTCAACCTCCATGTGAGAATTGTGTGTTGCAAATAAGCCATGAAGCCCTGAGCCCTGACATGTATGTCTAACCTCCCACCTAGGTGGCTGACTTCATGTGTTGCATAAGCTCTTCAATATTGCATAGGCCTATGCAGGGATGAAAAATACATCTCCTTGAACTTGAAGACAGGGAGCGAGAGTTTAGTCCTGAGCAGGGCAGGGAGGTGAACTGACAAACATCAACACTCTGAGGGTAAGCCAGGAGGGTCTGCGAAGCAAGGAAGCAGAAAAGAGGGAAGCGGGGAAGCAGGGAAGCAGGGAATCAGAGATGCAGGAAGCAGGGTAAACAGAACCAATGGCATAACCTTCCATGCACTGTAGAGCCTACGTTTATTCAACTCTTATCCAAACTTACACTGTATTGTGTTTATTATGGATCCCCATTAGTTCTGTGAAGGCAGCAGCTACTCTTCCTGGGGTTTATTAAGGATCCCCGTTAGTTCTGCCAAGGCAGCAGCTACTCTTCCATTGTTTATTAGGATCCCATTAGTTTCTGTCCAAGGCAGCAGCTACTCTCTTCGTGTTTATTAAGGATCCCATTAGTTCTTCCAAGGCAGCAGCTACTCTCTTTGGGTTATTAGGATCCCATTAGTTTCTGCCAAGAGCAGACTCTTTCTGGTTTATTAGGATCCCCATTAGTTCTGCCAAGAGCAGCAGCTACTCTTCGTGGTTTATTAGGATCCCATTAGTTGTCCAAGCAGCAGCTACTCTTCTGGTTTATTAGGATCCCCATTAGTTCTGTCCAAGGCAGCAGGCTACCTTCATGTTTATTAAGGATCCTCATTAGTTCTTCCACAGCAGCAGCTACTCTTCCTGGTGTTTATTAAGTATCCTCATTAGTTCTTTCACAGCAGCAGCTACTCTTCATGTGTTTATTAAGGATCCCCATAAGTTCTGCCAAGGCAGCAACTACTCTTCCTGGGGTTTATTATGGATCCCCATTAGTTCCTGCCAAGGCAGCAGCTACTCTTCCTGGGGTTTATTATGGATCCCCATTAGTTCTGGCAAGGCAGCAGCTACTCTTCCTGGGGTTTATTAAGGATCCCCATTAAATCTGCCAAGGCAGCAGCTACTCTTCCTGGGGTTTATTAAGGATCCCCATTAAATCTGCCAAGGCAGCAGCTACTCTTCCTGGGGTTTATTATGGATCCCCATTAGTTCTGCCAAGGCAGCAGCTACTCTTCCTGGTGTTTATTATGGATCCCCATTAGTTCCTGCCAAAGTTCCTGGGGTTCATCCAAATTAAGGCAGTTATATGCAATTAAAATACATTACAATACATTTCACAACAGATTTCACAACAAAGTAAGTGTGTGCCCTCAGGTCACTACTCTACTACCACATACTGTATCTACAATGCAAAATCAATGTGTACGTGTTTGTATAGTGTACATGTTATGTGTATGTATGTGTGTCTGTGCCTGTGTGTGTGTGTCTCTACAGCCCCCGCTTTTCCATAAGATGCATTTTTATCTGTTTTTTCCCCCAATCTGATTCTACTGTTTGCATCAGTTACTTGATGTGGAATAGAGTTCTATTTAGTCATGGCTCTATGTAGTACTGTGCGCCTCCTTTAGTCTGTTCTGGACATGGGGACTGTGAAGAGACATCTYGTGGCATGTCTTGTGGTGTTTGCATGGGTGTCTGAGCTGTGTGCCACTATAGTAGTTTAAACAGACAGCTCGGTCCATTCAACATGTCAATACTTCTCACAAATTCAAGAACTGATTAAGTCAATCTCTCCTCTACTTTGAGCCAGGAGAGATTGACATGCATATTATTAATGTTAGCTCTCCGTGTACATTTAAGGGCCAATTTGCCCTGTTCTGGGCCAATTGTAATTTTCCTAAATC
>NC_036848.1:4115745-4123413 GCF_002910315.2 Salvelinus sp. IW2-2015
GTGGCTTCAACAGTAGAGGAGAGATTGACTTAATCAGTTCTTGAATTTGTGAGAAGTATTGAACATGTTGAATGGACCGAGCTCTGTTTAAACTACTATAGTGGCACACAGCTCAGACACCCATGCAAACACCACAAGACATGCCACTAGAATGTCTCTTTCACAGTCCCCATGTCAGAACAGACTAAAGGAGGCGCACAGTACTACATAGAGCCATGACTAAATAGAACTCTCTATTCCACATCAAGTAACTGATGCAAACAGTAGAATCAGATGGGGGAAAAAACAGATAAAAATGCATCTTATGGAAAAGCGGGGGCTGTAGAGACACACACACACAGGCACAGACACACATACATACACATAACATGTCACTATACAAACACGTACACATTGATTTTGCATTGTAGATACAGTATGTGGTAGTAGAGTAGTGACCTGAGGGCACACACTTACTTTGTTGTGAAATCTGTTGTGAAATGTAATTGTAATGTATTTTAATTGCATATAACTGCTTAATTTGATGAACCCCAGGAACATTTTGGCAGGAACTAATGGGGATCCATAATAAACACCAGGAAGAGTAGCTGCTGGCCTTGGCAGAACTAATGGGATCCATAATAACCCCAGGAAGAGTAGCTGCTGCCTTGGCAGATTTAATGGGGATCCTTAATAAACCCCAGGAAGAGTAGCTGCTGCCTTGGCAGATTTAATGGGGACCTTTAATAAACCCCAAGGAAGAGTAGCTGCTGCCTTGCAGAACTAATGGGGATCCATAATAAACCCCAGGAAGAGTAGCTGCTGGCCTTGGCAGGAACTAATGGGGATCCATAATAAACCCCAGGAAGAAGTAGTTGCTGCGTTGGCAGAACTTATGGGGATCCTTAATAAAACACATGAAGAGTAGCTGCTGCTCTGTGAAAGAACTAATGAGGATACTTAATAAACACCAGGAAGAGTAGCTGCTGCTGTGGAAGAACTAATGAGGATCCTTAATAAACACATGAAGAGTAGCTGCTGCCTTGGAAGAATAATGGGGTCTTTAATAAACACATGAGCAGTAGCTGCTGCTGTGGAATAACTAATGAGGATCCTTAATAAACACACTGAAGAAGTAGCTGCTGCTGTGTGGATGACTAATGAGGATCCTTAATAAACACATGAAAGAGTAGCTGCTGCTGTGGATGAAACTAATGAGGATCCTTATAAAACATGAGAGTAGCTGCTGCTGTGGAAGAACTAATGAGGATCCTTAATAAACACTGAAGAGTAGCTGCTGCTGTGGAAGAAACTAATGAGGATCCTTAATAAACACATGAGAGTAGCTGCTGCCTTGGCAGAACTAACGGGGATCTTAATAAACCCCAGGAAGAGTAGCTGCTGCCTTCAACAGAACTATGGGGATCCATAATAACACAATACAGTGTGTAAGTGTTTGGATAAGAGTTGAATAAACGTAGGCTCTAACAGTGCATGGAAGGTTATGCCATTGGTTTCTGTTTACCCTGCTTCGCTGCATCTCTGGATTCCTGCTTCCTGCTTTCCGACGCCGTTCCTCTTTTCTGCTTCCTTGCTTCGAGCACCTCCTGGCTTACCCAGTGAGTTGCGGTTGATGTTTGTCAGTTTGTCATCCTCGCGACCTCGGCTAACACCTGCGCGCTCCGTCCTGTCTTCAAGTCTCAAGGAGATGTATTTTTCATCCCTGCATAGGCCTAGAATAATTGAAGAGCTTATGCAACAGCATTGAATTCAGCCACCTAGGTGGGAGGTTAGACATACATGTCAGGGCTCAGGGCTTCATTGGCTTATTTGCAACACACAATTCTCACATGGAGGTTGAAAACAAATTTGGAGTGGGCTGGTCAAAAGTAGTGCACTATAGAGGGAATAGGGTGCCATTTGGGACACAGGCTTTACATTGCAGTGTGGCAGCAGCAGGGCAGCCGTGGAGGTCCCCCCTCCTCTGAGCGATTGACCCTGTGAATTATAGATGCTGTAGGCTGTGTTAGCCCAGCAGGTGTCTGTGAAGAGGGAGGGATAGGCGGCCCTGGGACTCTGGGGTGGAGGATAAAGTGCGTAATGAATTGAAGGAGGGGAGAGAGAGAGGGATGGAGGATGGAGAGGATAAAGTGAGGGGAGAGGGGATGGATGGAGGGAGAAGAGGATGGAGAGGGAGTGGGGATGTATATAAATGCCTGCCTGCGTGGCATGACTGATGTGAGGAGAAATATTTTGGTGCTGAGAAGGAGCCCCTGGGCCTGCCAGACTCCCAGTGGAGCCTTATGCACCTGTTGCCGCCTCCCTCCCTAATCATCTCCCAGCCTCCCTCAGGAGGATAAGAGGTGTGATGGATGGAGGATAAGTGTGTGATGGTGGAGGATAAGAGGGTGTGATGGATGGAGGGTAAGAGGTGTGATGGGGGAGGATAAGAGGTGGTGGTGGAGGGAGTATAAGTAGTTTGTTTATGGATGGAGGATTAAGTAGTGTTATGGATGAAGGATAAGTAGTGTGATGGAGGGAGGAACAGAGTTGTGATGGAGGGAGGAAAGTAGTGTGATGGGATGGAGGATAAGAGGTGTTATGGATGGAGGTAAGAGGTGTTATGGATGAGGTTAAGTGTTGTGAATGGAGGGAGGATAAGTGGTGTGGTGGAGGGAGATAATTAGGTGTGATGGAGGGAGGATAACGGAGTTAGGATGGAGAAACTATTGTGAGGTGGAGGCAATAAGTATTGTGATGAAGGGAGGATAAGTAGTGTTAGTGGATGAAAGGAATATTAGTGTGATGGAGGGAGGATAATTGTGTATTGGAAGGGAGGATGAGAGGGTGTGATGGATGGAGGGTAAGGGTATGATGGATGGTAGGATAAGTAGTGTTATGGATTGAGGATAACTTAGTGCTGATGGAGGAAGGATAAAGGGTGTGACGGGATGAGAGGATAAGTGATGTGATGGGCGGGATAAGAGGTGTGATGGAGGGAGGATACAGTAGGGTATGATGGAAGTGAGAGAGATAAGTAGTGTATAGGATGGAGGATAACTATCGTGTGGGCAGATGGAGGATAAATTAGTGTGCTGGAAGGGAGTATAAGAGGTGTGACGGCAATGGAGATAGGGATGTGATGGGGGATAAGAGGTGTGGATGGAGGGAGGATAAGAGGTATGATGGATGGAGGATAAGTAGTGTTATGGATGGAGGATAAGTATGTTATGCGATGGAGTTAAGTAGTGTTATGGATGGAGGATATAGTAGTGTGATGAAGGGAGGATAAGTAGAGTTATGGATGGAGGATAACTAGTGTGATGGATGGAGGATAAATTCGTGTGATGGAGGAGGATAAGAGGTGTGATGGGATGAGGATACGAAGGTGTGATGGAGTGGGACGGGTACAGAGGTGTTATGATGGCGGATGATGGTGTGATGGGAGGGGGAATAAGTGGTTGTGATGGAGGGAAGGATAATTAGTAGTGGATGGAGGGAGGCATAAGAGTTGTATGGAGGGAGGATAATATGTGTGATGGATGGGAGGATAAGTAGTGTGATGGATGGAGGATAAGAGGTGGTTATGGATGGGGATTAAGAGGTGTGATGGATGGAGGATAAGAGTGTGATGGATGGAGGATAAGTAGTGTGATGGGAAAATTGCGGAGAAAAATAAGAGGTGTGTTGGATGAGAGGATAAGTAGTGTATGGATGGAGGATAAGAGGTGTTCATTGGATGGGGTCTAAGAGGTGTGATGGATGGAGGATAAGGGTGTGAATGCGATGGAGGATAGAGGTGTGATGAATTTGGAGGGATAGAGGAGTGTTATGGATGGAGGTTAAGACAGGTGTGATGGATGGAGGTTAAGAGGTGGTGAATGAATGGAGGATAAGAGGTTGTTATGGAATGGAAGGTTAAGAAGGGTGCTGGATGGATGGAGGATAAGAGGTGTGATGGATGGAGGATAAGATAGTGGTATGGAGGGAGGATAAGAGGTATGATGGAGGGAGGATAACTAATGGTTTGAATGGGCGAAGGATAAGAGGCTGTTGCTGAGTGAGGGTAAAGGTGGTGATGGGATGGAGGATAAGAGGTGTGCTGGAGGGAGGCGGTAACTAGTGTAAGTGCAGGAGGATAAGGGTCTTGGGCTGCAGTAAAGGATTGGGGGCTTCCGGAGGGGGAGGCAAGAGCCAAGCAGCGTAGGTTAAGTAGTGTTCAGTCCTTCATTTACCCTCCTCCTCATCAGTGGTGTTCAGTCATCATTTACTCTCCCTCATCAAGTGGTGTGTTCAGTCTTATTTACCTCTCACTGCATCAAGTGGTGTTCTAGTACTTCATTCTACGCTCTCATGGGTTCGTCATCATTACTAATCTATGGGTGTTCAGTTCGTCATTTGCGACCTTCCTCCTCATAACGTGAGTGTTCAGTCTTCATTTACATCCTCCTCAGTGGTTCAGTCAATTTAGCTCCTCTCTCGTGTGTTCAGTCTTCATTTACCTCCTTCGCCTCATGCAGTGTGTTCAGTCATCATTTACTCCTCCCTCATCAAGTTGGTGTTCAGTCATCCTTTACTCGTCCTCTCTCAGTTGGTGTTGTCAATTACCGTCCATCAAGTGTGTTCATTTATACCTCCTCCTCATCAAGTGGTGTTCAGTCATCATTTCTCCTCCCTCATCAAGTGGTGTTGTCTCACCGTCATTAACTTTTACATCATTTACCTCCCTCAATCAAGTGGTGTTCACGTCTTCATTTACCTCTCATCAGTCGAAGTGGTGTTGCGAGTCTATCATTTACCTCCTGCCTCATCAAGTGGTGTTCAAGTCTTCATTTACCTCTCCCTATCAGTATGGTGGTTCAGTCAATCATTTACCTCGGAGAGATTGACATGCATATTATTAATGTTAGCTCTCCGTGTACATTTAAGGGCCAATTTGCCCTGTTCTGGGCCAATTGTAATTTTCCTAAATCCCTCTTTGTGGCACTGACCACACGACTAGACGTTAGTCCAGGTGCGACAAAACTAGGGCCTGCAGGACCTGCCTTGTTGATAGCTTTGTTAAGAAGGCAGAGCAGCACTTTATTATGGACAGACCTCTCCCCATCTTAGCTATTGTTGCATCAATATGTTTTGAATGTGACAGTTTACAATCCAGGGTTACTCCAAGCAGTTCACTCTCCTCATCTTGCTCACTTTCCACATTATTCATTAAAATATTTAGTTGAAGTTTAGGGTTTAGTGAAGGATTTGTCCCTAACTTTATTTCTTGCCACCCATTCTTAAACTGACCGCAGCTGTGTTGCTGTGATTTCACTTGCTGTGGTAGATGACGTGTATAATGTTGAGTCATCAGCATACATAGACACTCAGAGCCAAGGTCATTTGTAAAGATTTTAAAAAGTAAGGGGCCTAGACAGCTGCCCTGGGGAATGCCTGACTCTACCTGGATTATGATGGAGAGGCTTCCATTAAAGAACACCCTCTCTGTTCTGTTAGACAAGTAACTCTCAATCCACAATATAGCAGGGGATGTAAAGCCATCACACATAGGTTTTTCCAGCTGCAGATCATGATCGATAATGTCAAAAGCTGCACTGAAGTCTAACACAACAGCTCCCACAATCTTTTTATTATCAATTTCTCTCAGCCAACCATCAGTCATTTGCGTAAGTGCCGTACATGTTGAACGCCTTTCCCTATAAGTGAGCTGAAAATCTGTTGTTAATTTGTTTACTGTGAAATATCATTGTATCTGGGTTGGTAACAGGCTGATTGGTTGGCTGTTTGAGCCAGTAAAGAGTGCTTTAATATTCTTTGGTAGTGGAATGAGTTGATTCTCTTCAAGCCTGAGGGCARACACTTTCCTGTAGGCTTAGATTGAAGAGATGGCAAATAGGAGTGGTAGTATCGTCTGCTATCATCCTCAGTAATTTTCCAACAAATTACAATGCTAGTCTTTCATAATTTGGTCAGTTATGCATGGATGTGTAGGTTCAGAATTTGCTGTTGGCATGTCATGCCTAAGTTTGCTAATCATTAAAGTAGTTGGCAATACCAGTGAGTTTGTGATGAATGAGCCATCTGATTCAATAAATGATGGAGCTTTTTTGCCCAAAATGTCATTAAAGGTGCTCCAGAGCTTTTATTATCGTTCTTTATCTCAAATCAAATTGTATTAGTCACATGTGCCGAATACAACAGTGAAATGCTTACTTTCAAGCCCGTAACTAACAATGCAGTTTAAACAATATGAATAAAAATAAGAAATAAAAGTAACAAGTAGTTAAAGAGCAGCAGTAAAATAACAATAGCGAGACTATATACAGGGGGTACCGGTACAGAGTCAATTTTTATTTTATTTTTTTATTTCACCTTTATTTAACCAGGTAGGCAAATTGAGAACACGTTCTCATTTACAATTGCGACCTGGCCAAGATAAAGCATAGCAGTGTGAACAGACAACACAGAGTTACACATGGAGTAAACAATAAACAAGTCAATAACATGGTAGAAAAAAAAGAGAATCTATATACAATGTGCAGTCAGGATGGTCTTGATGGTGCAGCTGTAAAACCTTTTTGAGGATCTGAGGACCCCATGCCAAATCTTTCAGTCTCCTGAGGGGGAATAGGTTTTGTCGTGCCCTCTTCACGACTGTCTTGGTGTGCTTGGACCATGTTAGTTTGTTGTTGATGTGGACACCAAGGAACTTGCAGGTCTCAACCTGCTCCACTACAGCCCTGTCGATGAGAATGGGGTAGTGCTCGGTCCTCCTTTTCCTGTCGTTCACAATCATCTCCTTTGTCTTGATCACATTGAGGGAGAGGTTGTGCCCTGGCACGACACGGTCAGGTCTCTGACCTCCTCCCTAAGGCTGTCTCGTCATTGATCAGGCCTACCGCTGTTGTGTCATTGGCAAACTTAATGATAGTGTTGGAGTTGTGCCTGGTTGTGCAGTCATGAGTGAACAAGGAGTACAGGAGGGGACTGAGCACGCACCTCTGAGGGCCCCTGTGTTGAGGATCAGCGTTGCGGATGTGTTGTTACCTAACCCTTAACCTGTGGGCGGCCCGTCAGGAATTCCAGGATCAGTTGCAGAGGGAAGTGTTTTGGTCCCAGGGTCTTTAGCTTATTGATGAGTTTTTGAGGGCACTATGGTGTTGAACACTGAGCTGTAGTCAATGAATGGCATTCTCACATAGGTGTTCCTTTTGTCCAGGTGGGAAAGGGCAGTGTGGAGTGCAATAGAGATTGCATCATCTGTGGATCTGTTAGGGCGGTATACAATTGGAATGGGTCTTGGGTTTCTAGGATTCTAGGTTTCCAGCATTTCAAAGCACTTCATGGCTACAGACAAATGTGCTACAGGTCGGTAGTCATTTAGGCAGGTTTGTGTTCTTGGGCACATGGACTATGGTGGTCTGCTTAAAACATGTTGATATATTACAGACTCGGACAGGGAGAGGTTGAAAATGTCAGTGAAGACACTTGCTAGTTGGTCAGCGCATGCTCGCAGTACACGTCCTGGTAATCTGTCTGGCCCTGCGGCCTTGTGAATGTTGACCTGTTTAAAGTCTAACTCACATCGGCTGCGAAGAGTGTGATCACACAGTCGTCCAGAACAGCTGGTGCTCTCATGCATGCTTCAGTGTTATTGCCTCAAAGCGAGCATAGAAGTATTTTAGG
>NC_036848.1:4125909-4138032 GCF_002910315.2 Salvelinus sp. IW2-2015
GCCAAAAGCATGAGGTAGCAATAACGAATAATACAATTGTTAGCAGATTAACACTGATATAAATCATCAGAGATCAGTCAGAAGAAATACTGTGTGCAAAAGAGCAGAAAGTAAATAAATAAAAGCAAGTATGGGGGTGAGTAGGTTAAATTGGGTGTATTACAGAGTACTAATTAACACTTGCAGCATCGGTAGCTGCTCGGATCAGCAGATTTTAAAGTTGTTGGGAGATAAAAGTCTCCAACTTCAAGATTTGCAATGCTTCCAGTCGACAGGCAGCAGAAACTGAAGGAAAAGGCTCCCAAATGAGTTGGCTTTAGATGATCATGAGATACACCTGCTGAGCGCGTGCGCGTGTTACCATCGTGACCAGTAACTGAGATAAGCGCACCCTTACCGAGCATACCTTTAATGACCTGAGCCAGGGTCTGACACGAACATTTAGCGAGCGCCAGCCCGGACTAGGCATACAAGGTCGCAGTGTGGTCGTAAGAAGTGCTTTAGTAACAAAACGAATGCACTGTGATAAAACTGCATTCCATTTGCTGAGTAGAATATTGGAACTTATATTGTTAGATGACATCGCGAAGCTCAGCGCATCGGGAGAATCAGCTTTTTACTAGGTAAGTTCGGCTGATGAAGGAGCTTTGTTCGGAATAGAAAGCCGATTCTTGATTTGATTTTGGATTGAGATGTTTGATATGAGTCTGAAGGAGAGTTTCAGTCTAGCCAGACACCGAGTACTATAGATGCCACTATTCTAGTGTCGAACCTCAGCTTGTCTGGTAGGCTCGTGTCACTGGGCAGCTCTCGGCTGTGCTTTCCTTTGTAGTCTGTAATAGTTTGCAAGCCCTGCCACATCCGACGAGCGTCGGAGCCGGTGTAGTACGATTTGATCTTAGTCCTGTATTGACACTTTGCCTGTTTGATGGTTTGTCGGAGGGCATAGCGGGATTTCTTATAAGCTTCCGGGTTAGAGTCCCCCTCTTTGAAAGCGGCAGCTCTACCCTTTAGCTCAGTGAGGATGTTGCCTGTAATCCATAGCTTCTGGTTGGGGTATGTACGTACGGTCACTGTGGGGACGACGTCATCGATGCACTTATTGATGAAGCCAGCGACTGATGTGGTGTACTCCTCAATGCCATAGGAAGAATCCAGGAACATATTCCAGTCTGTGCTAGCAAAACAGTCCTGTAGCTTAGCATCTGCTTCATCTGACCACTTTTTATTGACCGAGTCACTGGTGCTTCTTGCTTTAATTTGTGCTTGTACGCAGGAATCAGGATAGAATTATGGTCAGATTTGCCAAACGGAGGGCAAGGGAGAGCTTTGTACGTGTCTCTGTGTGTGGAGTAAAGGGGATCTAGAGTTGTTTTCCCTCTGGTTGCACATTTAGCATGCTGATAGAAATTTGGATTTAAGTTTCCCTGCATTAAAGTCCCCGGCCAATAGGAGCGCCGCCTCTGGATGAGTGTTTTCCTGTTTGTTTATGGCTGAATACAGCTCATTGAGTGAGGTCTTAGTGCCAGCGTCGGTCTGTGGTGGCAAGTAGACAGCTATGAAAAATACAGATGAAAACACTCTAGTTATGTTTCATAGTATAGTTTCTTCTTCTTTTCGTTCAGTTTAGTCACAAGATTTTTCAATTTACAGTATGTTTGCCATTCTGCTGTGCAGCCAGACTTTATCCAGACACTGACTGTTAGCACTTGGTGGTCTATAGCAGCTTCGCACCAGAATGAGCTTTAGGTGAGGCAGGTGAACCTGTAGCCATATTACAGTTTTTTTTTATCGCTTTGGTACTATTTTCACAAGTATGTGGTAAAATGTCACAACTCTCAAAACAGATAATCAAAAAGGCATTTTTTCCAAAACTTTAAGCACATTTTCAATTGACTACACTACTTTTCAAATGTTTGGGTTCACTTAGAAATGTGTCACGCCCTGATCTGTTTCAACTGTCCTTGTGATTGTCTCCACCCCCTCCAGGTGTCGCTTATTTTCCCCAGTGTATTTATCCCTGTGTTTCCTGGCTCTCTGTGCCAGTTCGTCTTGTATGTTTCCAAGTCAACCAGAGGTTTTCCTGTTCTCCTGCTTTTTGCATTCTCCTTTTTCTAGTCCTCCTGGTTTTGACCCTTGCCTGTTTCTGGACTTTGTACCCACCTGCCTGACCATTCTGCCTGCTTTGACCACGAGCCTGTCTGCCACTCTGTACCTCCTGGACTCTGATCTGGTTTTGACATTTTTGACTGTCCCTGACCATTCTCTTGCCTACCTCTTCGGATTAATAAACATTGTAAGACTCCAACCATCTGCCTCCTGTGTCTGCATTTGGGTCTTGCCTTGTGCCTTGATAAAATGTCCTTGTTTATGAAAGAAAAGCAAAAAATTGATCAGAAATACAGTGTAGACATTGTTAATGTTGTAATTCACTATTGTAGCTGGAAATGGCAGATTTTTCATGGAATATCTACATAGGCGTACAGAGGCCCATTATCAGCAACCATCACTCCTGTGTTCCAATGGCACGTGATGTTAGCTAATCCAAGTTTATCATTTTAAAAGGCTAATTGATCATTAGAAAACCCTTTTGCAATTATGTTAGCACAGCTGAAAACTGTTGTTCTGATTAAAGAAGCAATAAAACTTGCCTTCTTTAGACGAGTTGAGTATCTGGAGCATCAGCATTTGTGGGTTTGAATACAGGCGCAAAATGGCCAGAAACAAAGACCTTTCGTCTGAAACTCATCAGTCTATTCTTGTTCTGAGAAATTAAGGCTATTCCATGAGAGAAATTTCCAAGAAACTGAAGATCTCGTACAACGCTGTGTACTACTCCTTTCACAGAACAGTGCAAACTGGCTCTAACCAGTTTGGAAAGAGGAGTGGGAGGCCCCGGTGCACAACTGAGCAAGAGGACAAGTACGTTAGAGTGTCTAGTTTGAGAAACAAATGCCTCACAAGTCCTCAACTGGCAAGTTCATTAAATAGTACCCGCAAAACACGTCAACAGTGAAGAGGCGACTCCGTGATGCTGGCCTTCAAGGCAGAGTTCCTGTGTCCAGTGTCTGTGTTCTTTTGCCCATCTTAATCTTTTATTTTTATTGGCCAGTCTGACATATGTTTTTTTCTTTGCAACTCTGCCTAGAAGGCCAGCATCCCGGAGTCGCCTCTTCACTGTTGACGTTGAGACTGGTGTTTTGCGGGTACTATTTATTTCTACTCTGGTTAGAGCCAGTTGGCCTGAATGCCAAGGGTCACGTCTGAAGGAAACCTGGCACCATACCTACGGTGAAGCATGGTGGTGGCAGCATCATGCTGTAGAGAAGTTTTTCAGCAGCAGGGAGTCAGGATCAGGATCGAGGGAAAGATAAACAGAGCAAAGTACAGAGAGAACCTTGATGAAAACCTGCTCCAGAGCGCTCAGGACCTCAGGCTGGGGGCGAAGGTTCACCTTCTAACAGGACAACGATCCTAAGCACACAGCCAAGACAACGCAGGAGTGGCTTCTGAACAAGTCTCTGAATGTCCTTCAGTGGCCCAGCCAGAGCCCGGACTTGAACCCAACAAACATCTCTGGAGAGACCTYAAAATAMCTGTGCAGCGACACTCCCCATCCAACCTGACAGACCTTGAGAGGATCTGCAGAGAAGAATGGGAGAAACTCCACCAAATACAGGTGTGCCAAGCTTGTAGCGTCATACCCAAGAAGACTCAAGGCTGTAATCGCTCCCAAAGGTGCTTCAACAAAGTACTGAGTAAAGGGTCTGAATACTTATATTTTACATTTGAAAAAATTTCTAAAAACCTGTTTTTGCTTTGTCATCATGGGGTATTGTGTGTAGATTGAGGAGGGGGGAATACTTTCCGAATGCACTGTTTGATGAAGTCCAGGCCGTCGTCATTGACCATGTGGTAGAGTCTTTACCATGGCAGAGGCTGACAGATTAGTTCACCACAATCTGAAAATATCAACTGTAAATTCGATCATGGGAATATTTCACCAAGAAAACCGGTAAGTCTGCAGGATATGCACTATGCTTTACCATTACATTTACAGTAAATTACATATTGTAATGCATGTGAATTCACAAAACATGCTACAGTATTCTTACAGTATGATCTATTGACAGTATACTCTGTTCTACCCTCAGAATTTACAGAAGACATCATGGTGATGTCTGAGTGCTGATCGATCAGCAGGAGTGGGCAGTGGTGGWAATGGTGAGGACCAGGAATGACATACGACTGTAGGAAATAAAGGTGGAAGGTGGAAAATTGCCATCCCCATTAGCGTGACACCCTCCTTCTGGCTATGGATGAGGCATGCAACGATATCAATGCAGACCAATGTCAAGCTTGGATTTGCCATGCCAAAAGGATGCCCTCATGAACAATGAGGACATTCACTGTGATGTGGATGAGAATCTATGGCCAAATTAAGAKAGGCTTGATGCAAATGAATGCATGCTAAACAATATGTTTTATTTTCATTCATTTAATTTGTTTAATTTAATTTCTTACATTTGATTACAGACAGTACACCTATGTTGCAATTATATCTGGAAAAACAAATATTATTGTAGTGTTCATTGATTACACATTGGATAGATATTATGGAAATTATATATTTTTTCTGTAAATTTTGTTGGGTAATGTAAGTTTATTGCCTAATGTGAAAACGGTGTAATGTCCAGTACTGTTGCATATTACTTTCAGCACTTCTAAGGGCCATTTGAAACACACATCTTGCATTGTTTGCTATTGGATTAACTGGTAGTTAAAATGYCTCAATTGAAAAGATTAAACAAATGTTCTCATTACATTTCAGAAACATATATTTTGAATCAATGATTGTGTGGTGAGATGTTTACACAATGACAGGTTTGGATTGAAAGACTGGCTGTGTGACCAGTTTGGAACTAAGAGATGTGAATATTTACCACATACAGTACATGTGAAAATAGTACCAAAGCGATTAAAGAAAATGTATTTCAACAGCATTTGACATGAGATCTTCTCTAAGCTTTACAGGAATATGACTCTGAACATCAACTGCAACACCTCCAACATTGGCATTCCTGTCTCATGAAGATGTTGAAACCATGTATTGCTACAAGTGTATCATCAAATGTATTAAGTGAGTTTCAGAGATAGTCAGTATATGAATGTTATCCGTTACTAGCAAGTTATCGATTTTTAGCACTTTTCTGGGATTCTTGATTGTTTTTATTGCTTTACTGGTAGGCTTATCAGAGGTAGACATGAGAGTGATATTTATGTTTGAGCTGGTAGTGCCGGGTGAGCTGCACACAATGGACTTCCTATTAGGGCAAACTGCCTCAGTGCTAACAGTGTGACTCATGTTCATAGATGCATAATTATTGTATACAATAGCTGTAGGATTGACAGAGGCATTCAGGGGAGTTGGAGGYATATGAATTAGGTTACCTACATTCTGACTGCAAACGCCCCTAAGAAAATGTAGATTTGCAGCAGCACTACGACAACTCAGCSACACAATGGTAGGGATTATCTGAGCWGGGCTTGGSTCACTGATAAGTCACTGTTTCAATGCAAACTTGAAATGCGTGGACAGTGTCCAGGATCCAAGAGGATTTGGATGGACTCCGTCTTTCCTGTAGAGTATCTTCTGTTTCCAAAAGGTGTCAAAGTTATCAATACAAGTTATTCCAACAGAGCTACAGTAGTCGTTTAGCCAAGTGTGTAATGCCAGTAGCCTGAATCTTTCGCAACCGCGGCCCAACGATGGTACCAGGCCTGAAATAATTGGCCGCTTTTTGTAATCTTTCACAGCTAGAATCAGTTCTTTAAAATCCACATGGACTATGAAAGAGTCAGCCCCCCAGCAGCTGTCGTAGAACGGTAGGAAGCAGTATTGTCCTGTACTCATGTTCCAAGATAACACAGGGGTTTTGCCACGGGAACCGAGATGTTTCTCACCATAGAGCTGCTGATGACGACAGCTGGTGAAATGGCTGAGGAGTTCTGGCCGTTCCTTCGCTATTCCTTTAGAAGACCACTCGAAGGGAGGTGGGGCCCAATAGACCCGAGCCAGCCATAGAATCCATCGTGGCTGATGAAGAGGCTGGAGTCTCAGATACCCTCACAGTCCAATGAGTGGGGGGGCTATGAAGATTTGAACCCGAGGTAGAAGCCACCGGAGAGGGTGACAGAACAGAGGACAAAGGCGCATGTACCTCCGGATACGATCTCGAAGCGGAAGCCCCCAGGGATGAAGGCACCGGAACCTCTGGATCCAGGGTGGCAAAGCTGTTTGGATCAAGGTCGGGGAAGTCRGTATCCAGTCGGGCTTCCCATTGCCAAGGAGACCTCTATTGCCAAAGGASGCTGCTTTCGACGACTTCCACTGCAGGAGATGTGCCTCCATGTCTGGTTGGTAGGAGCATCCACTAAGTCATCCAGATGCATCCTACTAACTCCATTCTCCAGGGAAGGGGGAGACCCCTTTGGSGAGGGATCTTTGCAGAGCACAGACCAGTTGGCTGTGGAAAGACGACACTCCCACCAGGTCAGAGAGGCATCCAGCTACTGGAGTAGAAGAGAAAGAGATAGTAGGAGGGCGTGGATTCCCCAGTAGCTTGTGTTAGTTCGCTACTTGTTTGCTAAGAGTAGCCACTTCGCCCCTGTAGTCATCTGCAAGCAAACAGTTGCTATATTGAATGACAAGACGGTCCACATTCTCCCGGAAGAGAACAAAATAAACACAGCTCCTGTAGCGTTGAAAACGTTCCTTAGTGACCTCCATTTGAAACTTCAGGCTAGCTAGGCTAGCTGGGCTTCCGTGTCTCTCTTCTTGACAGGAATTTACTAAAAAGTTTGCTCTGAGCTACATTGGGCTCGCAAATCCAGCCTGCACCCCGCCTCCCGAAACAAGCACAGCCAGTGAAATGGCAAACACACAAGCAACACACACACACACGAGTCACACACCAGTACGGCAAACAGAGAGAGTAACATACAAACAAACATTAACATGATGGAGTGAGATGAGAGCTCAGAATAAGAGAGAAAGAAAGTGCCACAAATCAAAGCATTGTCYCTGATGGCATTGGAATGGAAAGTATTGCTTTCTCAAGGTATGAATTATCAAATAATTTTTATAACGCTCCATCCATATAATAGAAGACGCCTGCGCCTTGCACCAAAACATAAACAAGAACAAAGTGACACCCAGAAATAGACTCTGTTTGCATTGCCACAAGAACAAACAAGCCCTTTCTAAAGCCACACTAATGACTTGTTAAAAACAGTGAGTGTAGTGTACCGATGTGATCTTGGTATTCACATTAATTCCCCTCCCCTTTGATAAGAGAGAAGAAGGTATGAAAGAGAGCAAGCTCTGCTCCACGTCATCCATTAAGCTTGACACTGTTCAGATGATGTATGGAGATTAGGGACGATTCCACAGTCTTTTGAAACCCAGTAAAAGAGGCTCTCTTAGGCCTACGAGATGTGTACATGTCAATGTGTTCACCACCCTCTCCACTCCTCTCCTCCACTTGACTCAGTCCCCAATGAGGCACCACTGATCAGACAGTAAGAAACCAAGCTTCTTCTTCCCCTCAGCTAGAGTTGGGAAGAGCTGTCAGCAGTCTCAGCTCTGTTTATGTGACCCTTTGATCCAGGCTCTCTCTGTTCTGCGCTGTTTGTTTACCGTCAGCCATGGAGACATGTAAGAGTGCAGAGCTGCAATCATTAAATGGGACTCAAAGAGGAAGGGGTCGTCACACTGGTCCTCAAACCAATAATGTTGTCACAGTCACAGAGGAGGAAGGGGTCAGAGTTACAACGATTATGTGTAAATATTCTGGGAACCAAGCAGAGACAGAGTAATAATTATGTTATATTCTGGAACAGTTTTTTTTATGAGTACAGTATCGATTATGATTGGATTTTATACCCAGTTAGAGTACGTTATTATGTATATTCATGTAATTAATATTCTTGGGAGACAGTAGTAGAAGTACAGTTTATTGGTTAAATTCTGGGGAAAACAGTTTAGTTTCTATAGGAGTACAGTAAATGTATGTCTGGATACAGTAAGAGTACAATATACTTTATTCGTTTATGTTTTCCTGGAACCAAATAGGAGAAGTAACAGATTATTGGGTTGTATATTTTCTGGAAAGTAGAGTTACAGTGAATTAATCTATATTATTAGTTTTCAATACCTGGGAACGTTAGAGTACTAACTTCGGTTAGTATGATATTATTTTGTACAAGAGTAGAGTACCAGTATTTAATAATATTATAATATATTATAATATATATAATTATAATATATATATATATATATATATATATTATAATATACATACATATTGTTTGTACAGTAGAGTACAGTTTTTTAATCCTGGATACACGTTGAGAACAGTTCATATAATTATATTCTCGGATACAGTAGAGTACAGAATTAATATATATATTCTATATTATATATATATATATTTTAACATTACATATATTGTTTGGATACCGCTTTAATGTAAAAAAAGAGGTTAGCGTAGAGTACCAATATTATATATGCGAACAGTAGAAGTACAGTATATATAATATATATATATATGTATATTTTATTATTTATTTCCATTATTTTATATATTATATACTATTTTTTTCAGTATTATGTCTGTATTCTTTGAGGAACTGATGATTTTATCTCTTTTTTTTTGTAGGTAAGTCATTATCTGTTGTATCATATGTTTTTTATCACCAGTGTGGTCACGGTGTTTATGTTTGTTTTGGTATTATCTTCTTTGTATCATATTGAGGTTTTCCTTGTCTAGTCGAGAACACACCTAATGTTGTTTGTGGTTCACTCCTTTTAGTCACTAGACGTATGATCATCATGAGTGAAGGGGTGGTGTGACGCTACGCGCTTTCCCTCTCACCTACTTGGATTTGAGCTGTGTAGCAACTTATATTTTTGGTTTGAGTGACCAGCTGGATATTTGATCCCTCATCCCCCTTTCTCACGTCGGTATAATTTCGCTGACTAACAACTACCTGGTGTATTCGGAGTAGAAGTCCTCATGGGATTTGCCTTCTCCCCCGCCCTAGGCAGACCTTGACCATACAAATCGAAAGAGGTGTGTTTTATAGGACCCAGTGTGACGACCCCTTCCTCCTCTGGTAACTGCTGGACAACAGGAGAACGGTTTATCAGGTGGTATGGAGTCGATTATCACTCGATCCCGTCTCCCATAAACCAGTACATTAAGAATGTCGAGTCACATCACCAGACGTGAGGAAGTGTAATGTGGTCGTCCTGCCCTCTGAGGACTAGTACATGTGATAGATCTTACGTCCAGTCTAGTGACAGACCGTCCTCCAAATAACCTCAATGTGACATGTTGTCTCACGGAGGACCAGTGTAGACGGATCCCCTATCCATGCCTGCCCTGTTTACGCAGCGCATTGTTGAGACAAAATAACAATATGGCGCTTTGAGGACCCCCAGTGTGACGGCACCCCTTCCTCCCTGTGTGGACTCGTCTCAGAACCCTTAACACCTAGTCCGTATTCAACTCAATATGCCGAGATTATATTGTTATCGAGCAGACTGTCCACCCGCTGGATGCTTACTGAGTCTTTTATGCGTAGGTACTGTACATTTCACCTCACGAATTAATATAACTTGTCAACTCCTCTGAGTCCCTCATGGAGCCGTAACGCCTCCACATACCTACTGGGCTGTACCTACCCTGACTTCTAGTGATGCCGGCAATACTATCTATTTTGTTTTGTCACTGCGTAAGCTGACGGCCCGCTAATACCGCGCGTCGGTTATGAGTACCCTGTACTAAATCGTTCCGGTCTAGTTTAGATCGAATCACCCACGATTATATTGGTGCCCTCAACTACTCGAGTGACCAAAGATACTAATGTTTGTTGCACTCTTTGCAGATCACTGAATGAGCCACGCGTTATCCGGAATACCTCTGGGTATTAGCTGATCACACCTGATCCGTGCACAAACCATAATTAATGGTTTGATTAAGAGACCAGTCTTTTGTATCATTAATTTCCGAGACGACCCCTTTTATCCGTTCAACCCCAGCTTCACAAGGAGGGAAGGGGATTTCGTTTCACGTGAGCTCTGTGACAACTCATTATTTTGATTATGTTTGAGGGCGTACGTACCCACAGCTTAGCACTCTCAAACCTCAATAAATGTTTGTGACGATACCCCTTCCTTCCTCTGTGACTTGTATTAACAACTCGTATGTTCTTGGTTCTGAGTCACAGTGAAGGGCAGAGAACCATAGGCATATCTGTACTCCACTGCTTTGCTGGTCCTCAGAACCAATAAGCTACAGTTTGTCACGTCACAGAGGAGGAAGGGGGCCGTCAGCACTGGTCTCAAACCAATACATGTTATGTCACAGTCACAGAGGAGTACGAAGGTTCGTCACACTTGGTTCCTTCAAACCAATAATGTTGTCACTCATGCACTAGAGGTAGGAAGGAGAGTCGTCACAACTCCGCTCTCAAACCAATAATGTTGTTCACATTCACAGTAGGATGAGACAAGGGGGTCGTCACACTTGGTCCTCAAAACCAAAATGTTATGTTCACAGTCACAATGAGGAACGGGGTCGCACACTGCGTCGCGTGCAAACCAAGTAATGTTGTCACATCAACGAGAGGAAGGGGTTCGTCACACTGGTCCTCAAACCAATAATGTTGTCACGATCACAGAGAGGAAGGAAGGTCGCACCATGGTCCTCAAACCAATAATGTTGTCACAGTCACAAGGGAGGAAGAGGGTCGTCACACTGGTCCTCAAACCAATAATGTTGTCACAGTCACAGAGGAGGAAGGGGTCGTCACACGTCCTCAACCAATAATGTTTGTCACAGAGTCACAAGGAGGAAGGGTCGTCACACTGGGTCCTCAAAACCAATAATGTTGTCACAGTCACAGAGGAGGAAGGGTCGTCACCACTGGTCCTCAAACCAATAATGTTTGTCACAGTCACAGAGAGAAGGGGTCGTCACACTGGTCTCAAACCAATAATGTTGTCACAGTCACAGAGGAGGAAGGGGTGTCACACTGGTCCTCAAACCAATAATGTTGTCACAGTCACAGAGGGAGAAGGGGTCGTCAACTGGTCTTCAAACCAAAATGTGTGTCACAGTACACAGAGGAGGAAGGGGGTTCACCACGGGTCCTCAAACAATAATGTTGTCACAGTCACAGAGGAGGAAGGGGTCGTCACACTGGTCCTCAAACCAATAATGTTGTCACAGTCCAGAGGAGGAAGGGTCGTCACACTGGTCCTCAAACCAATAATGTTGTCACAGTCACAGAGGAGGAAGGGTCGTCACACTTGTCCCTCAAACCAATAATTTGTCACAGTCACACAAGGAGGAAGGGGCGTCACACTGGTTTCTCAAACTGCATAAGTTTGTTCACAGTCACAGAGGAGGAAGGGGTCGTCACACTTGGTCCTCAAACCTAATAATGTTGTCACAGTCACAGAGAGGAAGGGGGTCGTCACACTGGTCCTCAAACAATAATGGTTGTCACAGTCACAGAGGAGGAAGGGCGTCACACTGGTCCTCAAACCAATAATGTTGTCACAGTCACAGAGGAGGAAGGGGTCGTCACACTGGTCCTCAAACCAATAATGTTTTCACAGTCACAGAAGGAGGAAGGGGTCGTCACCACTGGTCCTCAAACCAATAATGTGTCACACGTCACAGAGGAGCGAAGGGGTCGTCACACTGGTCCTCAAACCAATAATGTTGTCACAGTTCACAGAGGAGGAAGGGGTCGTCACACTGGTCCTCAAACCAATAATGTTGTCACAGTCACAGAGGGAGAAGGGGTCGTCACACTGGTCCTCAAACCAATAATGTTGTCACAGTCACAGAGGAGGAAGGGGGTCTCACACTGGTCCTCAAACCAATAATTGTTTCACAGTCACAGAGGGAAGAAGGGGTCGTCACACTGGTCCTCAAACCAATAATTGTTCACAGTCACAGAGGAGGAAGGGGTCGTCACACTGGTCCTCAAACCAATAATGTTGTCACAGTCACAAGGGAGGAAGGGGTCGTCACACTGGTCTTCAAA